>NC_092808.1:108421820-108723811 GCF_040954645.1 Diabrotica undecimpunctata | reverse complement strand
CGTTTTGTATTTGCGACAACACTCCTGCAAATTTCTGTATCGACGCATCCGTACGGAGTATAAACGGCAAATTGTAAATAGGGTGATATATTTTTGTTCCTTTAGCAAATTCTTGTTTCAATATTTTGAAAGCTTCCTCCTGTTCCTCTTTCCAATTCCATTTTGTCCCTTTCTTTAACAATTTTATTAAAGGAATTTCTTTTTGGCTTAAATCGGAAATTAATTTCTTGAAATAATTTATCGTACCGAGAAACCCTCGCAATGTTTTTAGATTTGTTGGTCTTGGGTATTCGTCGATGAGCTTTACTCTGTCCTCGGCTAGACTTACAGTTTCGGTGTCAAGTTTGAAACCCAAATAAATCACTTCCTTTTGAAAAAATTGACATTTTTCAATGTTTAGTTTTAATCCCGCTGTGTCCAATTCTTTCAAAATTATTTTGATATGTTCCACATGACTCTGCATATCTTGTGAAAAAATTAATAAATCGTCGATGTAATGGACGATGAACTCTTCATGGTGATTCAAAATGGTATGCAAAGCTCGTACAAGTGCTGCACAGGCGCTTTGTAATCCAAACGGAACTACCTTCAATCGGTATACTATACCATCAATTGAAAAGGCAGTGTAGTTTCTACACTTTTCAGCCAAAGGTATTAACCAAAAACTATGCTTTAGATCAATTTTTGAGAAAATATGTGATCCCGTGATCCTTCCAAAAATGGCCTCGATATTTAACGGTGATTCATATTGTGATACTGTGTGTTGGTTGATATTTCGGGCATCTAAACAGAGTCTTAACTCTCCACTGCTCTTCTTCACTATCACAATTGGGTTAATATAGGGTGAGTCACATCTCTCAATGATTTGATCTTCCAACATTTTTTTGATTTCTTGCTTTACTTCTTGCCGATACTTATAAGGAATTGGATAAGTCTTCGATCGAAAATTTCTCAAGTTTTTCACCTCAAATGAGTGCTCGTATTTTGTGGCCACTCGGTTTTCCTCATTTATCAGCGTTTCATAGTCTCTTAAAATTATACGCAAATCATTTTCTTTGCCTTCTCCACATATCAATTTTTTGTCTCTCCCATCAAATTTTTCGCACATATTCACCGTGTACTCCGTGTCTTCTTCAAACACCACTGTCTCCATTGTGTCCTCATCATTTTCCTTTGTTTTTTTTTTTGTTGGGCTCGTCTCTTCTTTTGAGGAATCCCAAGTTTTGCTTTTATTTCTTGTCAAAATTTTTCCATCTTCTTCTCCTGAGCTCGTCTCATCTTTTGAGGAATCCCAGGTTTTTTTTTCTTTGATCTTTTTCAGACCTTTTCCCCTCTTTCTTCCTTTTCCTTTCTTCGTCGCCAGGTTCATTTCCACCGTTTGTTCTTTCTCTGATTCGTCCGTAATTTGTTTCTCTTGTTCCTTATCCTGTTCTTCTTCTTTTTCCTTGGTTATTTTTATCGTATTGGTTTTGAAGTCGATCACTACATGTTTTTCCGTTAATTCGTCAACGCCTACAATCATGTCATGTGACATATTCGGCATTATTACACATTGAAGTGCATACATATTTTTTTTTCAATCGTACCATTACTCGTATACCTTCATTTATTGTTGCCAATGTCCGTTTATTTGCGCCCACTAAATTCACCCTAGGTATTTTATAAATTAGACTTGTTAAATTTACTTCTTCGATTAATTTTCTGTTGACCAGTGTTATTTCAGAGCCTGTGTCTATCATAATTTTAATTGGTTTCTCATTTATAAATCCATCCACAAATTTTAAATTAACTCCATTTCTCTTTTCATTGTTTCCTGCCAGTTTAATAAATTCCTTGGGGTGACAAAAAATTCCTGTTTGTTTCTTCGTTTTTAGTGAGCGCCTTCTTGAAAACACGCCTGTTGTTCTTCTGTGTTTTCTCTCCCGTCATCTTCTCTCTCATATTCATTTTCTTCTCTTTGCATATTATTTATTTCTCTTCTGTTCTCTTTTGGTCTATCATTCCCGTATCGATTACCGCGAGATTCCTGTTCATTCCGTGGGTTATTGTATCTGTTTCCTTGGTATGGGCGGTTATTTCTACTCTGATTTTCCCGATCTCTGTTTTCATTCCATCTCTGGGTTCTGGGTTCATAATTCTCTCTTCCGTTCGGTCTATTTTCATATCCCCGTCTAGGTATGAATTCTCGTCTTGTATAATCTCTTCTAAAATTTTGACCTCTATCTCTATATTCTTGGTTTTCTCTTTGTCTATAATTTTCTTGCGGTCTTCTTTCTCTTCTTTTATGCCTACGTGATTCTCTTATTTGCAAAAATTGACATAAGCTGTCAATGTCCTTGTAATTTTGGAGATTTATGTGGTCTTCCAAGGTATCTTCAAAATGTCGCGATATCAACTCTACCAATTGTTCTGATGAATAATTATATTGCAAATGTTTTGCATTATTATAGAGTTGTAATGCGTACATCTTTTCTGATACGCCCATCCTCTCATGGTATTTTCCATTTTGTAACTCTTTATTTACTTGTAGTTGCTGGATTTTTCCCCAGAAATAATTTAAGAATCTTCTCTCAAAATCTTGCCAATTGTCCAATTCTTCTTCCTTGCTGACAAACCAAAGATTTGCCTCTTCTTTGAGATGGTTTCTGATGGTTTCCTTTGCTGTTGCAAACGGTCCTATGTATTTGACTTTTTCCTTTAGGTTATTTATAAAAGGCACTGGGTGTATTTTCCTTATATCCCCGCTAAATCGTACTTTTACGTCTTCTGTGCTATGTACGATGACTTCCTTTCTTTCTACTCCTCTTATCTCCATCTCTGCAATTTGTTTAAATCTCCTTTCCGTTTCTTTCCGGTCTTCTTGTAGCGCATTTTCAAATTTTATTTCTATCTGTTCTAATTCCCTTTTTTGCATACTCTGAATATCCTTCATTTTAGTTTCGATTTCTTCTCTCTGCAATTCTATTTTCCTCTCTGTTTCTTCCCTACTTCTTTCTAAACAGACTTTTATTTCGTTTTCATATTTGTCCATACGCGTTTCCATTTTTTGTTCCATTTTTCTTTGGTTTTCTTCCAAATTGTCCAATTTTTGTTCCGTTCTTTGTTGTGATTCATCCATTATGTGTTTTGTTTCCAGTTGATTTTTATCCATTTTTTGTGACGATTCTTGTATTTGTTGTGTCTGTATTTGCATCATAGCTAATAATTTTTCTAACATCCCTGTTTCTTTTCTTTCCTCCATTATTGTAGCATTTCCTTCATTATCCGATCCTTCATCAATAATTGTTTCCTCTTCTATCTTATCCTCTTTCCTTTCTTGCGTTTTGCTTTGACTCCTTGTGGTCGACATGTTCGTTAGATTATTTATCCCCGCCAAATATGAAACTTTGAAATTTGTGCAATAATATCCCCGCCAAATATAAAATTCTACTGGTCTGTTGCAACAAACGGGACTTTTCCTGTTCAAATGTAATAACTCTTGAGTACGAGTATCAAATTTCAATATCCCACAAATAAATCAAATGGTAAAATATCAAATGTCAAAATCAATCAAATCATTCAAGTATGGTAAAATTATCAAATTTAAATATCACACAAATAAATCAATTATGGTAACCTATAAATTGTCAATATCACGAATAAATCAATTATGGTAAATTGTATCTTAAAAAAAATATATAGTCTTTATGTCCTCAATTTTTACATAATATTTCACTTTATCCCCGGCATATAAACTTTCAAATATCTGCTCGTCTACTCCTATCCTTTCAAATTTGCCAACTAGAAATATTTTTCAAAGCTTTACACGTTGGGGGCCATTTTGTTATGCTATTTAAATTGTATTATATTGCTTACTTAGGAAAAATCCTGTCTATATTTATTAAATGAACTAATCTCCAATTAATCACAATAAATCAGCATTAATTAATTACAATCTCAGGCTATTTAAATTGTACGATTTACCTTTGATCGTGGATTCAAAATATTTTCCAATTGGCGTCCTAATCGGGATAGGTAATATGACCTGAATAAAATACATAGAATTTCAACTGAACTGTATGTGAGATGTCCTTTATTTTAATGAAATTTTATATAACAATAAATCCTGTAATATTTGCAATATACTAACTTTAAATATATGAGAAGTTGTTTTCTATCATGGACCCAAATGTTATTTTACATTGATTTTTAATATGTGTTATAACTAAGCTCTTTTTATAATTCCTGTTTTTTTAAGTGATCGCAAAATTAACTGTCTCTATTATTTATTCAATTTATTTAATTAATAAATGAAAATCACACTCCGGCTCTAATGAAATTTGACTGACCTTTCCTTCTCTGCCGTTGCAATTCTATGGCCACGCCACAACAAAAAAATCCTTTCTCTGCTTCTGCTCCTATTGTGGTCCAGATGACGTACACCTT
This sequence comes from Diabrotica undecimpunctata, assembly GCF_040954645.1. NCBI lineage: Eukaryota > Metazoa > Arthropoda > Insecta > Coleoptera > Chrysomelidae > Diabrotica > Diabrotica undecimpunctata. Next base: position 108,719,386 of record NC_092808.1, on the reverse strand, counting down.
TCTCCTATCTGTCCTTGTATCTCCAAATGTTTCCGGCTTCGTCTGCTATTAATATTCTTATGCCCTTTGGTTTTCTATCTCTCTGTACCCCGTTCCTCACACTGGTCAGCTTTTACACCGCAAATAAACACACCCGGTAAATTACGTCTTCGGGACTTCAAACAAACACAAATCACAAAGCTCCTTCCTTCTTGGACGACGAAAACTGACTGTCTCACCTTTTTTTCTCTCTCCTATCTCATAGCCAAAATCAACCTCCTTGCATTCAAAAATTGACCAATAAAAATCATCCACCTCTTGTGACGTATATCGTTACCACCCAACTCTCTCTATAAAACGTCATTCGGGTAATTCCAGAAAACAACCTTCTTTAATTATTCTAACTAAATCTATCTGCTTTACAAATATTTCTTACTAATAGCTACAAACGATACCTGTTTCTCAATTCAATGTCTTTTGTTAATAAACTTTTACCGATATAATCTTTCGGGGAGAAAACCACCGCAAATCCCGGTCTATTGTTCAACACTTTCTATATACACTTTTATTCCGGGTAAATCCATTCCACAATAACCGACTTATTTAAATTTCTTATCGATAATATTTGAAAGTCTTGTCTCTGAGGCCTAATGAACAATTCTTCGAACAACTTAAAATACATATTTCGTCTTATACAGGATGTTTGAAAATTTATATGCCCGTGTCTTTATGAAATATCAATAATTTTAATTTTTATTTAAGTAATAAAATTTGTATATCGGTTTTTTTATTGCTTATGGACATTCAAAAGTACAACAATATATATATATATATATATATATATATATATATATATATATATATATATATATATATATATATATATATATAAATATATATATATATATATATATATATATATATATATATATATATATATATATATATATATATATATATAATTGTAAAAAAAGCGCTCTTGAAGTATATGAATATTACGTGCGTATTTCTGTTGTATTCTCTCGATTTTTAAATTATTTGCTTCACTGTATGTATGGAATTAATTGCCGATTTCCCCGGTCTGAACTCGTTTTGAAATTCTCCTAGTAGTCATTCAGCGCATGATTTAAGTCTTATGTGTAGTATGTTTGCTAGAATTTTGTATGTCGTATTTAATAAGGTTATTGCTCTGTAATTATCGTACTCTTCTCGATATCTTTTTTACAAAAAGGCACTATAACACCTCTGCTCCAATCATCTGATGGTGTGTTTTGTGTCCATATTTGTTGTATTAGCTACTTTATTTTTTTATGTAATTCTCTTTCTCCCTATTTTATTACTTTCACTGCTATTTTATAAGCTTGTATATATTTTCAGTTATCTGTTTTTTAAATTCTTTTCTTATGTCAGTCTCTTCTAATGCTTCTAAGTTCCATTTGTTAGATTTGGTTATAGCTTGATAAGTCTATTAAGCGCTGTTAAAAACTTGATGACAATCACTATATTGTTCAAAATAGAAAAATCGAAATCTGTGAAGAACAACAGGGCTTCCGACGAAACAAGTTTATCGTCGATGCGATATTCATTATTTGCCAAATATTGTAAACGACAATTGAAATCAACAAATCTCCTTACATGTGCTTCGTAGATTCTAAGAAGGCGTTTGACAAAGTTGGCCTTGCAGATGTTTTTAATCTAGAAAAATCTAGAAATAAAGATCCTGGGAATCAAACATTCATAAAAGAAATGAACACCAACAACAATTCATTCGTAAGAGCGAAAAACCGGCTATAAACATACACATAAAGACATGAGTAAAACATAAAGACAGACTTATCCCAATTTTTTTTCAATTGGTTGATGGAGGAAATCATAAATGAAGTTAAAAACAGAAGAAAGTGGTTACAGAATGGGAAACAAAAAATTAAAATATGCTTATATGCTGATAATGTAGTACTTCTAGGGGGATAATGAGAACCTACAGCGATTACTGTACAGGTTTCAAAACAATGCAGAAAAATTTAATTTAAATATTCTAGTGAGAAGACACAGTCACTTACGAATAAAAGAGAACCTAGGTGTTCAATCACAAATTAACCCTTTAATTTGTAATCTCACATTATTCTTAACTTAACTTAACTTAACTTAACTTAATCTATTATAGTTTCACCGTGTATAATTGACATTGTGAAAATGATATCGAGTAATATTTTAATAATTAAAGTCCATTCACCTGTTAATGAATTGTCAAATAATATATTGTTTCTAATTGAACTTCCTAAGTGTTGCAATGATGGTCTAGATTAAACTGTAATGTAAGCTAATAGTTCAAAAGTTGGTTAGTATCATAGAAGCAATAACCTCTGTGCTGAGGTATGAAATATTTGTGAGATTATAAATTGGGGATTTGAGCTTATTTGAATACAGTAAATCATAAGTAGTTACCTAACGAACATCATATTGAGTAATTCCCAGTAGCTGTCAATAAATCAACACTTTTACTTCACAACTTCAACCTTTTATTATACCTATCATCGTCGATCGACAAGAAGCGGACAAAGGGGCCTTTACAAACCGATTCGAACCTCAAATCTACGTTCGAAACTTTCCACTAGGAGAAGTAAACTAACAAACAAATATCTGAAGCCAACATTACCAATAGTTGAAACTTTAAGAAGAAACTCAAAGCACAGACTAATAGGGCAGCGCTGATAACTGTATACCTACATGACATTATTTGGAGGAACAAGCACATAGGCAAAGGAAGAAAAGTGAGAATATATAAGACCTGCGTAAAACCAGTAATGACTTAAGCGATATTGACTTGAGCAAAAATAGTTGCCACATAGAAGCTCCTTCTAAAGAAAACTTAAATAATAATGCTAAGATCAATTGCTAGTTGCACATATTTTAGGGATCCAAAAAGGAATAATTTTACAAAAAAACAAAATGCTGCCATATCGTAAGATGGGTAAGACAGAGACGCAGGAAGTAAAGAGACCACATCACTGGAATTGACGATTAAAGGCTCAAAAAATTTTGCAGGGTATGAAAAACCTAATACGTCGAGACTACCTGGAAGACTTTCACAACTATGGTACGAGAGTTGGACATAGGGGTCTAAGGACTTTGTTATCAGAGTAAACAGATTTTTTTTATATGACTCCATTAATATTGACAATCTGTTTCTTCCATTGGAAAAATTAGTTAAATGTATATGTATTATATAATGGTAATATAGGGAGAGCTTCCAATAAAGTTTTACTTTATCTAAGCATTCCAAAACGACTGAAAATAAATTTAATTAACGTTTAGATATAACTTAATATCTATTTCAGTCTGATCTTAAAAACTAGTTATTAAGTCTGTTTTTTTTATATCGCTTTACACGCACACTTCACCACTGATGTATTTTCTCTCTCTTTCTATTTTCTGCTAAAGTTTGAGATTTCTTTCTTGATAAGAGACATAGACATCTTAGTCTCTTCCTTCATTTGGTATGTACCGGTAAGGATTTAGTGTTATTCGTAGAACTTTATTTTAAAATATTTAAGAATGTTTAAGTTAGAAATTACTGGTTGTTCCCCATAATTTTACTCCTTAAGTTCACGTGGGTTTTATTATATATTTGTAGATTAGTATTTTATTTTCTGTTGTTAGTTGCAATTTTCTGCCAATCATCCATAGAGTTTATGTAGGTTGAATCCAAATTGTTTTTGTTTAGTAAAGATATTCTTCCGCCAAGTCAAACTTTTATTCAAATGTAGACCAAATCTAGATATTGTGTGAAGTCTGCTTGTGTTTGTTGACTATCATTTAAATAAACTAAAGGTCAAGTTTCCCGTGGCATTGCGAATATCACATGAAATGGTTTTGCTTTATTTGCTTTGGTTTTTCATATTTTAAGCCTTTTTTGAATATGCGACGCAAGAATAGTAATATAATAAAGGTATGTGGCAGCTTTGAATAATCAGCCAGTTGGTAAGTCAGCAGTAAATAACAAATTTAGTACAGAGCGAATAACGCTGCCTTGGGCTTATACTTCGAATAATACCAGACTTAATTTCGAATAGCTCGATTCGAGCTTCGTGCTCTTTAACTACAAAATAACGGACGGATATGTAAGATTTCAAGATTAGATAATAGTGGTAGAGAAGATTTTTCTTCAGTTTATATAAAAGTTTGGTGTGCCATATCTTGTAGAATGCTTGACTGATGCCCAAAAGGTCTGCACTGCAGTACCTATTGTTCCCCAGGTCATTATTTGTCTGTTTTGCCAAACAAGGAACTTGTTTTGTGGTTCCATGTCTGCTGTTGAAACCCAATTGGTATTGTGGGATTAGGTTTAGCTCTATAAAGATCGGCTTTAACCGTTTTATGGCAAGTTTTTAAAATACTTTAGATATTATTGGTAAAAGACCCATGTTCCTCTAGGATGTCAACCTATTAGCACATTTCCAGGTATTAGTATGAATAGGAGAATTTCTGCAACTTTCCATTGGTTAGGTAAGTGATAGTGGATTGAAATTCTATTAAATACTTGTGTCAATGCCTTTTTTATCTTTTATAAAATGTGCTGTAATATTTTTCAGGTAATTAGGTTGTATTCAGATGACTTTCTAAAATTTTTAAATCGGATACATCAAATCCATCTGGAGGTATTCGGAGGCATTTTTGAATTTTGATATCTTTCTTTGTTTATATGTAGTCGTATTGTTTAAAAATATTTTTTTTAATATTCCGCAAATACCTTATCCCTATTTTTTCTAGCCCAGAGTCCAGTGTTGTTGGAGGTATTTTTGCTGAGACTTCTTGATTCTTTGTGTTCCATGCCAGAGAGAATGATCTGTTGCTTCTGTAGACATTAAACTTTCCAAATATGTTTTTGTAGTTTGGTTTTAATTGTGTGTTAGGATGTTACTAGTTTTAATATGCTCTTATTAGAGTTTTTTTATTTGTTGCAGTTCTGCAATCTTGCCATTTCTTGCGAAATCTCTTTTTTTCTGCCATTTTTTCTTTAACTACAATTGGGATTTTATCCTTATATGCTATTTTGTTTAATGTTATGTTTTTGGGTAATATCATATTGTGATTTAAAAAAATATTTAGCTTGATTTTTTCGTACAATTTTCTCTAAAAGCAACCCAATTTGTTATTTTTTGTTGTTGTTTCTTGTTGAATAGATGTGAATCAAAGCTGGATTCCATTTTTAAATGTCTGGTATTAATATCGTTTGTGATAAGGAATGGCCCCTGGATTTTTTTTAGGAGCTTAAGGCCTACATGTAGGTTCACCTATTGCCATCCGGTTTATTTTGTTGTTATTGATGGTGAGCATTAGTTCTTTGATTTTTGTGTTTATAATTAGCGATCCCCATAATGTATTTTTGGAGTTAAAGTCTCTACCGTTTATGAATTTATTTCCAAGCGTTTGGAAACAGTTTTCATATTCTTTTTTTTATTGCTAAATTTAGGTGGCCAATATACTGCATCAAATATCAGTATTTCTGTATAACTTTGCAGTTCTACTAATGTGACTTGTATATGTTTTTTCTTATAAATTTCCAGTTTAAATTCAAAATTTTTTAATTATAATTTATTTATTAATATTATATTTAATATAATTATAATTATAATTGCAGTTTTTCCATGGGCTTTATTATCTGGGTAATTGATCTTATATCTATTATATTTTGGTGTTTTTAGGTAATAGTTGTGAATGCGTCTCTGCAACTATTTAATATAAATAATAAGAAAAAGCAAAATATGATTTTTATAAAAAATTCTCCACGTTAAATTTATTACTCACTGTAACAGTTATTTTTAACTGTTTAACTTTTTCTTTTAAGTTAAAAAATATTGCTCGCAAAAAAATTTTAAAATAACCAAATTTTCCATACCGAGCTCAATTCAAATCCATTAATGCACAAAACAGATGTACCAAATTTTTCTCTAGACATCATGGCCACCATCCTGCTGTCTTAAGTAATTAACGCTTTTTATGGTATCCTATAAGCGTCGGTTTTGGTGCTTTAACTCGACGTTTGGCCTACTGGCAAAAATGGCCCACTTGAAACTTTGATTCGTTTCTCACGACTTCATAAGTTCGAGCAAGCCGAAGATCTTACGCATTTAGGCAGGTAATAGACGGGGGTAAAATACGCCGCGAGAGATACGCAGCGTATTTGGTTAACATAATAGACGAGCGTTTTATTTCACGCCTGTTGGCGGAAAGAGTTCAGTCATAGTCAGTAATAAAATGGATTTAGTTCAAGTCGGATGTGTTGTTGCACTTTGTTTAGTGTTAAAAAAACGAAAAAACAAAAAAAGAATTTGTCGTTGGTGGGTTTATCGTGTTATTAGTAGCAGACTCCAGACAGGACAATTTCATTTAAAATTTTGGGAACACAGACAGTAGCCCGAAAAATTTTTCTCATACTACCACATGTCTGTAAAAAGTTTTGATGAACTGCTGAAGCTGGTAGAAAGTAAAATAACCAAGACTAAAACCAACATGCGAATTCCAATGGACCCAGCAGAACGATTAGTTATTACAATAAGGTAAATAAACAAAGTAAGATAAAATATTATTAAAGTAAATTGTTATCCTTAACAAGTCGTTAAGGTAAAATAAGTAAAAGTATTAATAAATCAATTAAAGTATCTTCCGATGCAGCTGGTGACGAAGGAGACGGAGTTGCTGAGCACTGTAGTGACAGACTGGATGCAGCGCAAAGACGGGTTGAAGATACCGGCAGTTGTTGCGAGCATGAAGGTGACTGCTGTGTATACACTTGTTGAGCAGGTTGCATATAATTTAATTGTTGGTTGGTACTCGGCTGATTGTTTATTTGTGGTTCTTGGGAGCATGCAGATGACTGCTGTGTATACACTTGTTGAGAATGTTGCATATAATTTAATTGTTGGCTGGTACTCGGCTGATTGTTTATTTGTGATTGTTGCTTGTATGAAGAGGACTGCTGTGGATATGGAGACTGTATACTGTATTGTAAAGGCTGCATTTAATTTGTAAACTAGCTTGTATTATGTTGATTGTTTGTTTCATAAATATGTGTACTGGTGTATATTTGAAGCACTTCCATTATCTTTAGTCTAAAATTGATTAAATTCTGTTGCGGCATACTATTCATAATTGGCAATAATGACATTAAAAAAGCCTTATTACCCATAACGTCGTCCAATCTCTCCTGTTTTTGTAAAGCTACTGACTGCGATAATATCACTGTGATACTTTTTAAATCTTCATCTTTCTCTAATCTTCGTTTGCGAACATTTTTCTTTAATCTTTTGTTTTCGGGTTCTTCAGCTGTCTGAATTTGAGTATTGCTTTCATTTATTGTTTCCACAACTTTTTTTCCTATCTTCTTCTTTTCTCTTTTGGATATTAGATTACGTTGGCCTCTTTTCCATATAAACCGCTAGAAATGAGAGTTGATCATAGTATATATATTTTCGCTTTCTTTGTGTAGCAGCTTGTCCGCTTTTAACTTTCTTCTCTAGGGTAACTTCTCGTTTAATTGATCACGAAGTGATTTCCACTTAGTCTGAAGTTCCTTTCCTAAAACAAAAAATATTGTTTCAGATATTTAGCAACCGGATCGAACTTTTCTGCTTTGGAGTATTACTTCCATGTAGCAAAGTCAACCATTAGACAAATAGTAAAAGAAACATGCTTTGCTATATGGGAGACATTAAAACCATTAAAAATGCCTATACCAACTAAAGAACAATGGATAGAAATATCAAACAAAATGTTCACAAGGTCCAATTTTCCGCACTGCTTGGGCGCTATAGACGGTAAACACATTTGTATGATGTGTCCCAAGAATACCGGAAGTGAATACTTTAATTACTAAAATTTTTATTCTATTGTCTTATTGGCCATCGCAGATTCAGATTATTGTTTCACAGCTGTAGATATACGGTCTTACGGAAGAGAATCTGACAGTAACATATTGAAAATTTCAGCTTTTGGACAAATTTTGGATAGTAATCAACTTAACATACCTTTACCCCAACCACTTTCATATACTGATAGTCCCGATTATCCTTTTGTATTTGTTGGTGACGAAGCTTTCGGATTAAACGCTAATTTATTACGGCCATATCCAAGACGAAATCTCATCGATAGTCAGCGAGTTTTTAACTACAGGTTAACAAGAGCAAGAAGATTTGTAGAATATACTTTTGGTATATTAACCAGCAAGTGGCGGATATTCCTTACACCTATTTTAGTTGACCCTGACTTTACAGAACTCCTTACAAAAACAGCATGTGTCCTTCATAACTTCGTACGAAAAAGAGACGGTTTTGATTTTAGTGATACCCTAACAGATCCACTACAAGATATATCGGCCTTAGTAACTGGGGGACGATCATCGAGAATTTCAGTCAGAAATCAATTTAAATCTTATTTTGTAAGCAAAGAAGGAGAATTGGCATGGCAATATAATAAAATATAAAATTCAAGTAAAAAATACCTACCACAAGAGCAATTTTTGTTTAAATTGCATATTGTAGTTGAATAAAAAAGTATAAAAACTCACCTAACTTATTTTTTTCGTCTGGGGATAAATCGTTCCAGTTTTAAACCATTTCATTTGCAATTTCACTCCATAATTTGGCCTTTAAATCTCTATTAGAATAATTCTTTAAATGTAAATTGTAAAGCGCAGGGCGCCTTTCAATTTCACTGATAAATTTTTGTGTATCAAACATATTTAATTTGGAAAATTATTTTTTGTTGTGTCTGTACCTCTGGCGTTACAAACCTCTCGTCTATTTGAACACATAAGAAACAATGCGTTGCATGCTAGTCGGTTTCTCTCGCCGCGTGGGCAACGCAGCAGATTTCGATTGGCTGGCGTAGAATTGCAAGAGCAACGCTCGTGTATTACCGTCCATTGAAATGCATGGTTCCTATTACAACGTAGAATAGGCTGCATATCTCTTGCAGCGTATCTTACGCCCGTCTATTACCTGCCTTAAAGCATGAGAATAAATTGTTTCGACGTCGTTTCGACCCCAATGCATCTAATCATCCGCTTTACCAGATCAAACTCGTACGGAATGAATGCCGGCTATTACTATGCCAACGAAAACTTTAGGAGCACCAGCTGCTAGATGAGTAGTCTCTTGTTCACACCCAGTTCAGACGATCGATTTGCTCATCAAAATCCACGGACCTCCATCAGAGGTCCGATCGCCGTCAAACACAGAACGTGCTTGCTACGGGCCGAACGTTAACTAAAGTAGCGGCCCCGCGCTATTTGGATACCGTCGAGTGAGTCCATCAGAACACCAAGGCCCCGCATAATTAAAAATTACGCAGGATCCACCACGAATCTTAGACAGAGACCTAACGGATCGCAATGTCCTACTAGAGGAAAAATGCACGCGTTCGACTTCGACACGAAGAATATAAGAAGCGGACGACGCCGAAATACTATCCTTAATCCAACTTAGAAAGTCCAAATGCGATTGAATTTCGTCCTTGGACATTTCGAATTTCTCAGGTTTACACCTAAACGATTTAAGGCTCTCTGTCTCTCTGTCTCTCTGTCTCTCTGTCTCTCTCTCTCTTTCTCTCTCTCTCTCTCTCTTCTCTCTCTCTCTTTCCCTCTCTCTCTCTCTCTCTTTAAAGTTCTTTTCAATTTTTCCTCACAGTGCTTGTTCGCTATCGGGCTCATGGTCATATTTAGCTTACAAAAGATGTACCCCATTCAAATTTCCAAAACTTTAAGAACAACAAAATAAAATCTAGAAAATTTGAATTTTAAGAAAAATGTAAGATCCGTCCCACTACAATCAACTTAAGCTATTCTTTTACAGATACAGAACTTGATCAAAAAGACTACCACCGAAAAACCTGCCAATCGTTAACGACGCGGATTTTGTACTATATCAACCACCCGCAATATTAAGCAGCGCATTTCCATGTAGAGTGTAGAGTTTGGTTCAATAAATGTTTATTCTTGACTTTTTGGATAATAATACCTTCCATAATTTTATTTATTAAGTCTTTTAATGTTTATTAAGTTTGTTTTACAAGATTTCACGCGAAATCCATAGACAACATTTAGATATTTAATATGAAGTTATCTATTAAACAATCTTATAACCCACATCAAAACAAATTATCTTAAAGTATACAAACTTATAATACATACTTATAATAAAGTATACAAACTATAACTAGACTTAAATATTCTAGATAACTTTAACATTTTAGGTCATGGCTTTCTTCGTTTACGAATTAGCAGACAATCCAGACGTTCAGGAAAAACTCCGAGAGGAAATAAATGAAGCAGTAGAAAAAAATAATAATCAATTTAACTACGAAATTATTCATGAAATGAAATATCTTGATGCTTGTTTAAGCGGTAAGTATTGTATAACCCGTAATTACAAATTTAAAAAAAGTGAAAGATCTAGTAGTAGCAATGTTAGTTTTAAACATTGTTTAAGTATTGAGTCATTAATCCTATATTTTAATTTAATTTTATCCATTTAAATTATTTATAAAATAAAATAAAATACTTTGGAAGTATATATTCAAAGAGAAAAGAAAATAAAATGAAGGGTCAAATAACGTAGACTATAGTTCTAAAAATTTCAGGAAATAAGATTTACCCGGATTGAAAAATTTGGCTTTTCACTCGTAAGTGTTTTAAGGAAGAGTGTAGCAATAGGTAAAAAATATGGCCTCAAAATCAACATTTTAAAAACGAAATATATGATCATTAGCAGAAACCCTCCAGAAAACCCGATAATATGCATAGGTGACGATCGCATAAAACGCGTGAAAACTTTTAAATACCTTGGCACCACAATCAATGACCAATCGGATCCACAACAAGAGATAAAAACCCGAATACAAATGGCAAGACAAGCTTTTGTGAAATTCAGACCGCTCCTATGTAATCAAAACCTAAATTTCGAAATACGCTACAGAATGGTCAAGTGCTACATATGGTCCATCTTGCTTTATGGCATGGAAACGTGGACTTTGAAAAAAACATCTATCAACAAACTTGAAGCATTTGAAATGAGGTCATTAAGAAGAATGATGCGCATACCTTGGGTGGATAGAGTTCGAAACGATGACGTCCTTAAGAGAGCCGGCGTGGAAAGAGAACTCTTTAAATTAATTAAAAAACGCAAGATTGGTTACCTTGGGCACATATTGAGAGGAGCAAAATATGAGATACCACAGTTAATCCTACAAGGGAAGATCGAAGGTAGGAGAGGAGCCGGCCGCAAACAATTATCCTGGTTAAGAAATATTAAAGAATGGACAGGAATACACAATACAGGCGAGCTGTGTCACGCCGCCAAGAACAGATTTCTAGTAATGAGATAGTCGCCTACGCACTTTGGTGTATGGCATGTTAAGAAGAAGAAGTAGCAATACGCAAGTTCAAGTGTACCGGACAGCGTAACTAAATATGAGTAAAATGGACTTTTTTAATGCGTTATGTTAAAAAAAGTACAATAGCTTCTCTCTCTTTCTTTCTCTCTCTATCTCTCTCTCTCTCTCTCTATTTCTATCTCTCTCTCTCTTTCTCTCTCTATCTCAGTCATATGTTGGTGTTAAACTTTTCGGAATAGCTATTTTGGATTTTTATCTTATATGTAACAGTGTTACATATCCAGATTTTATTTAAATACTGACTCTTTTTTTAAGATTAAAATAGATTCAGCCGTTTTGAATTTTGATAGCCACTGTGATCCGTAGAATATATTGTGATAATCTACTAATTACGTGTAACTATAAGAAGAAAACTTATTGGCTGTCTTGACTGATATTTATTAGATGTTCTGCAATGGTTGGATAAAAGATTTAAAAAAAAATGTTTGATTACGGTTTTTCAACTACGAATAAGTGACGTCTGGCAATCGAGAAATAAGCTTGTACTTGATTGTATAATTCAAGTTTGACTTGAAATAATCAGTTAAAAGCTATTTTATTTATATTGTATTTATATATTTTTATTTGGTATGTTTTTAAAAAATGTTAGTAGTATGTCTGTTCCATCAATAATTTTTCAATACTATTATTTTAGAAAGTCTTCGAAAGAACTCAATAGTCTATCATTTAGCTAAAGTTTGCACTGAAGATTATACATACACCTCTACCAATCCCAACTTTAAAAAAATGACAGTTCACCTGAAAGTTGGCGACTCAATAGCATTACCTTCAAGGGGTTTGCACATGGATCCGCAATATTTTGATGAGCCGGAAAAGTACATACCAGAAAGATTTTTGGACAACAATAATATTAATAAATATGTATATTTTCCTTTTGGAGAAGGTCAACGAGTATGTCTAGGTAGGTATAAAACATTAAATCTTATTACATTGTTTCTACCAGTAAATAATTCATCTTATCCTCGGTTTAGGAGAACATGCAAATGAACAAGAAGAAATCAAACATTTTGATTTTATAATTTAAATAGAATTTTATAATTAACTTACGAGCTCTAAGCTTGGTTAAAATATTTCGATTTATGTTTAACACAATATACTATGGTCATTTTATCAAAAAGAGTTGTATCTGAACTTGATTGTTTAAAAAAAATCGTATGCTACTCATCGAATATTTTTTTTACTTAAAAATTTGTATAACAAATTGTTGGTCATTAAGTTATAGCAATTTTTATCTACGCGTAATTATCGCGCAAGCTCGTTAAGTAAACTTAAAAATTGCGCACGAAAAATGATTTCATCTTCATGAGAAACTTTTAACCATATAATTATTGATTAATCCGGCCACTATATTGTGGGGTGAAAATTACCCACGTCATTCATTAGCGCTTGTTAAAATAGTGGCAACATCGCCAGATTCATCTGGCGCTACGAGTACCTTCCCATAATATAATAAACCTTGTATTGCATCATGAATTTCAGTATATAAATAAGATTTGAATAAGTGATGTCGCGTTTTTTTGGACTTGCGGGTGATTTTAACCCCACCACACAGTTGAAGCGCAGTCTTATTTAGTTTTTGGGTAATTTTAACCTTACAACACCGGTTAATTATTAACAGGTAAGTTTTGATACTAGAACAATTTATCCTTATTATTTTTTTAACAGAAACATAATTTAATTGGTAGGAATATTGAAAATTGATTAGATATTCCTAATTTCAGACATATAGAAATACGTGTAGTTGAAAGAAAATACAAGAAGCCCTCTTGAAGCTTTGGCAAAATAAATTAACTGGATCAGAATTAGAATCAGAAAGCTAATCTGAAAATGAAAGTCAGCAGGTTAGCCTTCGTCGTAATGAGGATGTTTTAGAAAACTAACTTCAATCAGTGAAAAATTGTCAGCTGGAATTTCTAATCAGGAAAGTCAATCATCGTCGGAAGAATCTTCTCAAGACAACAATAAGTTTGAAGATAATAGAGTAAGAGAATCCTAAAAAGTTTTTTATACTACGAGAGGGGAAAACAAAAGATCTGTCCTAATAAATCGGTTAAAACACGAGAAGAAAATTTAATTACTTTACTTCCCGGCGTTCTAAATAATGCAAAACATTGCAAGTCGTCCATTTTTTGCTGGGAATTATTCATGGATAATAATATTGTAGAAAATATTGTCCAATGCACTAATAAAAAAATCAGTTTAGTTACTCAAAATTACCACTATCAAGGCTGTTGAGTCTCATTAAGAGGACCAAGCTAGATGAAGTGCTTTAAAATAAGGGGGAAACACAATAGATCTGCAAAGGTCGCAGTGTATCAGGCTCTATTGGCCGCCCCATTTTCTACATTCTACATTCTACTCAAAATTATAATGACTAACATAAATATATCACCAAGCCTACGGTCGCAGAAGAAATTCATACAGTTTTCGGATTATTATATCTATCAGGCGTTTATAAAGCCAACAGGTTAAATCTGGAGGATATTTGGGTTACAGATGGAACAGGTTCAGGCTAACAATGTACCTGCAAAGATTTATATTACTTTTAAAGTGCCTACGATTCGATAATATCGAAAATAGAGAAGAACGAAAAAGAGTAGATAAACTGGCAGCTATACGACCTATTTTTGATCGATTTGTATCCAATTGTTAACAATATTTTATTTCTAGTCGATACTTAACGATCGACGAAAAATTAGAATCTTTTCAGGGACGTTGTTCCTTTCGGCAATATATCCCCAATAAGCCGTCCAAATATGGCATTAAAATATTTGCCTTAGTGGATGCCAAAACATTCTACATTATAAATTTAGAGGTATATTATGTTGGCTCACAGCCAGAAGAACCTTTTCAATTTAGTAATAGGCCGCTTGATGTAGTAAACAGGCTTATAAATCCAATCCGTGGTACGAAACGCAACATTACATTCGAAAACTGGTTTATTAGCATACCGGTAATGAAATATTTGCTTAGTAAACATCGGCTAATATCTGTTGGAACTATTCGTAAAAAACAAGAGAGAAATGCCGACCATCTTTTTGAATTCCAAAACCACGCTATTTTCGGATTTAAGAAAGACATTTCTTTGGTATCCTTTGATCCGAAGGAAAATAAAATATTGTTAGTAGCTTCTTCACTTCAATATGATACAAAATTTGACCACAAATTAAATAAACCTGAGATTATAGAATTTTATAATCAAGAAATGTGGATATGGTTGACGAAATTTCTGCGTTAAATAATGTGTCTCGTAATAGCAAGCGATGGCCTCTTACAATTTTTTTTTCACTGCTTAATAATGCAGGAATAAATAGTTATGTTATTTATCAACATAACAAGCCAACTGGAAAACTAAAACGCAGATTTTTTTTAAAAGAACTTGGTTTGACACTAACTAAACCATATATTGAAATAAGAGGTAACAATCAAAGAATGCCGTCAGACATAAGATCGAAACTAAAAAGAAATGACAGCGAAGAGGACTCTCAAGAACCTCCAACCAAGAAACAACGAACAACATCCAGATGTGGAGTGTGTCCCCGTGGAAAGGACAGAAAGTGCCAAAAGAAATATGTGAAATGTAACATTTTTCTTTGTCTTGAACATTGTTATATTTTTGTTCTAAATGTGTAAATAAATGTTAATTATACTAGTTAAATAAAAGTTTATAGTTAGTTTTTATAAAATTTGCGTTTTTGTCATTCTATATCTCTAATAAAAATTTTGGTCACAAAAATTGTGGTAGTGGTTTAAATATAAATTCAATTTTAGTATATTTTTTGAATCGTTGAATTTTTAAGGGAAATTTTTAAAATGATTTAACTTTGAAAAAGATTATATTAAAATATAGCCATGATTTAAAATCTTAAGGTTGCATGTAAAAATTAAATATTTTCTCAATTTTATAAATAAAAAAAAATGTGGTAACAGTTACCCCAACACACAGCTTCTGTCAGAAAATTTCTCCAGTCGCCGGGTTAAATCTGTATTTATAAAAATTATTTTTTTATAAACTTGATGGGAAACAGATGGAGATATATGCAGCAAAATTAGTATTGGATGGATGGAGTAGAAGGAAGCTAGTGGTGCGTTAAGTGACAGAAAATTTCCAGTTAAGCTGAAAAAAAGTTCTATAAAATTTTAGCCAGTAGACTACTATGCGGAACTGAATGTTGAGCTGTTAAAAATAAAGAGAAACAACAAATTTATATGGTGGAAATGAGAATGCTTAAATGGATGTGTCACGTGACAAAAAAAGATAAAATTAGAATTAGTATCGAAAGGGAAGTCCAGATTCAGCACCAATTATTGCTTAAATGAGAAAGCATATATTAAGATTGTTTGGGCAAGAAGTTAATTAGCCACAATGAAGAACTGCTGATCTGCGGCTTCCTGGGATTGTCGTCGTAGCAAGAGTGGACCTATGAACTTATCCACTCTGCTATACGCTCTGCGTAAGGGCTTCGTGAATTCGATGAGCGAAACACCCTAGGCACGTATCCCTTATTCTAGTTGGGACGTTAAATTGTTTCTTTTTGAAGGATAAAATAAAGCTCCATCATAAGAGACGAAGACAAAGCCTCAGAGTCTGAGGTAGGTGGAGCAGAGCCCCGCTAGTCGGTTCCCTAGAGTTTAGGACTCTAGGAGAGACCGAGATAGACTGTCCTTTGGTTTGGAAATCAACTAATATTTATACATAATATTTTACAAGATTCCAAACCAAAAGAATAATGAAAACATGGGAAAAGGAAGGAAGGCGGGGCGATGCGCGCCAAGAGTGCTCATTGGTCACTCTGACTCTACACTTGGCACAGGAGGAGTAGGAGAAAAATTGATGAATTCAACCAAAGATAGAAAATTATGAAGCATTTGCTATACCTACACTCATTACTTTTCGAAATATTTTTATTTTTGTTACTATTTCAATAATCTCTGATTTAATTCTAATATCATCTGGCGTTATTGAAAGCTTATTGTACAAAAGTTTTTTTATAAAGCCTCATATTAGAAAATCAAAGACAATTTTGGTGAGCGCGGTGGAAACACAGTTGATCCTACCCTGCCTATCCATATCGCAGCAAAGTTATTATTTAGATTATTGTAAAAATAACAGCAGTATGATGAATTGAAGCACTGTCGTGTATAAACAACATTCTTTGTCAAATATGTGAAAAGTTTTGCATTAGTAATGGCAAATTACTACTCAGAAAATACAGATATCTAGCACCATTTACAGCTTCGTCAAAAAAATGTAGGCCAATCACATTGTCCTCAACAAAACCCTCCAAACATTTGTAGACCACCTGGCTTAACTATAACTGTTAATAAAGTAGGGATTACTTCACGCATAGTAGTGAAAATTATGCTGATGCACTGTTCCATTTTTGTGAAATGTAGCTTCATATTCAAAAAGCTCATAATCGAAAAAACAAAAAATAATCGGTCGCTATGCACTTCCGCATAGACAATAATTGATAGAAAGCTAATCTGCGATAATATTTATCGACTGACAATTGGCACTTTTAATTCTACTATACCAATTGTTATGAGTAGTTTTTAATACAAAAAGAATTCTGATTAGAAAACAATATATCCTGAATTATTAGTATTGAGTCGACAAATTAAAAATACCTAAAATTATTTAAGAAAAATTGGATCCTGCATAAACTGATCTACACAAAAAAAATATTTATGAATATAATTTATTACCGAAAATAAATACATTTTCTTACAGCTATGTAATAACTGTGTTTGATTTATTACTCATTAGCCCAGTAAATGAACGTGAAATACAGCGATTTGGATATAGGTTCAACTTACCCACCATTTCACTTTTGGACTTGTGCCGTTGATTGCTTTTTGTTTTTAGGGGTGAAAACTACCTCTATTGTAAAAAGATCGTATAATTATAAATTAAAGTGGATAATTGATTTAAATTATCTTTTATTAAAAATAATCAATGTTAATTACCTTTAAACAACATAATTTAAGATTTTATCATATTTTACCACCTAAATCTGATCCCCTAGATTAGTTATAATTACAATTATAATTTATATTTATATTATAATTAAAAAACAATGTCATCGAATACCTTGTCTGCATTGATTTGCATATAAATTTTAATTTAGGTTACATTTACCCTTCACTTTACACTTTGATTTAAAATTGGACTTGTGGTCCAATTGGACGTTGGTTGCTTTTTATTTTTTTAGCTGTGAAAACGACCCCGATTAGAAAAAAAATCATGTAAATGTAAATTCAAGCAATTTAGATAAGATTTATTACATTAAATTTAGATTTCTTTATTGTTTTAATTTTATGCCACCTTATTTCTATCCTTTTAAAACCCACCCCTTGCGAATAAATTTGAATGGTTCTAGTATTTTTTTTCATTGAAACTATAAGTACAATTATTGTAATTATTATTATAACTTTTTTAATCAATATGTTATGAATATATTTTAATTCAACTTAAAAAACAACTTTATTAGTTTGCAGCGATGGTTGAGGGTATGTCTGTGCCTTAATAGCACATTATGTGTATATTACAATGCTCCGCCTATAGGCCTTCTGATGTCTCCTAAAATATGGTCTATTTGCCACAAAATATTTGTATTTTTTTTTAATATTATTAAGGATAGGATAAGGATAAAAAAATGGCAACTCGTTTCTTATCTAGGGACCCATCAAGACATTTTTATTAAAATAAACTAGACTAGGTCACGGGCAAGAGGTATTAACAAATGGGGTAAAAACGAGAACGAAATGGAGGTTTGGATTCTAATTACATAATGTTTGTATAATGTCAAATAAAGTAAATTGTAAATTGTAATAATATGTCAGGGGTAATTTTTACGATATTTTTTTCCTAAAAAAAATGAACCAACTTTATTTTGAGCGTAACTCATTGAGTTTTGTTGGTAGAAACTTATGTAAAAAAAAATAAAAATTAAGGTTTTTTTAAACAATTGCAAAAAATTCTAATGAGTTTTCCCAGAAAAGTGTTTAATTTTATGAATATTTTACGTTGAAATATTCGACTTGGAATTTGAACAGTAAGAACCTACTTTTCATGAGCTACAACTCTGCTTTTACTGAGCCTAAAACTTTATAGTTACACATTTTTTTCTTGTTTTCTTATAAGCTATATTTTCGCTAAGAATATTTTTTTGACAAATAGTTAATTTTTAAGTTATTTGCTAAGAACTGTCTAAAAACTAGTTTTTTTATTGAAAAAGAAACAATTTCACTCACAAATAACTCTAAAAGTATTGACATAGTGAAAAAACTCTAAAAATTCAAAGTTGCTTAGAATTAGTCAATTTATTTTTGACGTATGTATCAAACGTAAATTTTTTCACCCCTTATGAGGGGTGGCTTTTATACCCCAACTAAAAGCAACCCTGGGCTCAAGTCCAAAAGCAAAGTAGGGGGTCTTCTTGTAGTTCCTTCTCCTATCGGAGGTTGGCTATCATCACAAGTATCCGTACATTATTGGCGGCTGATCTGAAAAAATCTACTGAGCTGCAACTATACCACTCTCTTAGGTTTCTTAGCCAGGAAATTCTTCGTCTTCGTATGGATCTTTTACCCTTGATTTTACCTTGCATTATGAGCCTTAATATCTCATATTTCGGACCTCTGGTTATGTGGCCTAAATATTTCAGCTTTCTTGTTTTGACGTTCTCCTATCGGAGGTTGGCTATCATCACAAGTATCCGTACATTATTGGCGGCTGATCTGAAAAAATCTACTGAGCTGCAACTATACCACTCTCTTAGGTTTCTTAGCCAGGAAATTCTTCGTCTTCGTATGGATCTTTTACCCTTGATTTTACCTTGCATTATGAGCCTTAATATCTCATATTTCGGACCTCTGGTTATGTGGCCTAAATATTTCAGCTTTCTTGTTTTGACGAGCTTTATGACCTCGCAATCCTTTTGCATCCTTCTTTACACTTCGGCATTTGTAACTCGTTGGGTCCATGGTATTTTTAAAATTCTTCTATAGCACCACATCTCAAAATGATTCCAACTTCTTTATATTATCCACTTTTAGTGTCGAGCTTTCCATTCCATACAACAAAGTCGAGAACACGTAGCATCTTAAGGCTCTTATCTTCAGCTCCAGAGGAAGGTCTCTAATAACAAACATTGTTTTCATTTTTATAAATGCTTGTCTTGCAATTTCAATGCGTGTTCTTATTTCTTTACCTTGGGCATTGTTTTCATTTACCCAGGTTCCCAGATATTTGTAGTTATTCACTCTTTTTACTTGTTTTTCCTCGATATCTAGCCTTCCTACTGTATGTTGCTTAGAAATAATCATGCACTTGGTTTTCTTAACGTTCATTTGTAGTCCATATTTTATACTAACTTGATGTAATCTGTTTACTAAGCATTGCAGTGCTTCTAGACTGCCTGCAAAAATAGCGGTGTCGTCTGCGAATCTTATGTTGTTCAAGATTTTTCTGTTTATTGATATACTCTGTTGTTCCTCTGATATTGCTTCCTAAAAAATAGCTTTTCTGTACAGATTAAATAACACTGAGGAGAGCACCCAACCCTGTCTAACACCTCTTTTGAGTTCTATAGTTTATATATCGACATTTTCGATTCTAACCTTTGCTTTTTGATTCCAGTACAGATTGACGCTAACCCGTATATCTCGACTATCAACATTCTTTTCTTTTAATAGTTGTACGAGTTTCTGATGTCGTACTCTATTAAAAGTCTTTTGATAATCTATAAAGCAGACATAGAGCTCTTGGTTCATATCTAGTCGTCTTTGCGCGAGAACTTTAAAAGCGAACAGAGCCTCTTTAGTTCCCTGTCCTCCTCTGAATTCAAACTGGGTGTTATCTATATCTTCTTCTATTTTTTTGTATAGTTTTCCATGTATTATTTAGAGAAATATCTCAAGTGTGTGGCTTATTAAGGAAATTGTTCTGTACTGGGAGCATTCTGTCGCATGTACTGACTTTGGTAGTGTTACAAATGTGGACATCAACCAATCTTCAGGTAGTACTTCTGTTATATATACTTTTTTTAACAGATCTAAAAGTATATGCAGTGTTTCTTCATCAATGTATTTAATTAGCTCAGTGGGTATCTGTTTTGGGCCTACTGACTTGGCGGTTTTTGCATTTCTAATCGCCTGCTCTAATTCGTACATTATTATTTTCGGTCCTGTTCGTTCCTGTGGTTCTTCTTGTATCACTCTATCATCGTCGAATAGTTTCATTATGTATTCTTGCCAAAATCTTAGTTTATCTTCGATGTCTGCAATGAGTTTACCATTATCATCTGTTTACCATCTTTGCGTATCCCATAGTGTGCTCGCTTTTTGTTTTTTTTTAATATTTATAGTTTTTATTTTTTTATGCATATTAAAGCTGTCGTATTTTCTGTCATATTCTTCTATTTCTATACATTGATCTGTTAACCTCTTTTCCTTGGCCTTTTTTTATCTCTACTTTAATTCTACTTTGTAATTCTTGATATTTTGGCTTTTCTCGTCTCTTCCATTATTGCTAGAATGTCTGAAGTCATCCACTTCTGTTTTTTATTTGTCTTTCCAGGCTTTAAATTTTCTTCTGCAGCCTTTAGTAATGCCTTCTGAATATAGCTCCACTTTTCATTGTCATCTTCTGATGTTAAGATTTCTTCTCCTACTTCTGTTAGATTTGAGTTGACTTGTTGAATCACTTTTTGATGTATTTCTTTTCTTCTTAATTTTGTATAATTAAACGTTGGTTTATTTTTAGGTATTACAATTTTTTTAAATTTCACGTGCATTCTAGCTATCAGCGGGTTATGGTCTGAGTTGACATCTACTCCGGGGTATGCTTTTACAGCTTTAATTGAGTTTTTGTATCTATTTTTGACTAATATAATATAGTCTATTTGATTTCTGACTATGCGGTCTTTGTTTTCTGCAGAAGATCTCTAAGTGTATAATCTTCTGTCAGGTAGTTGGAACATTGTGTTCATTATTGCAAAACGTTCATTTTGAATAAAATCTACAAGTCTATACCCTCTTTTGTTTCTGTCCCTAGTCCAAATTCCCCAATATATTCGTTAACTTTTCCTGTCCCGAATTTAGCATTAGAATCCACCATTACTATTGTAATGTCTTCTTTTTAGTAGATCTTAAAACTGTGTCTAACTTTATGTAAAAATGTTCTATCTCCTCTTCATCCTAATCCGCTGTTGATGCGTATACGTGAATTAAGTTAACTTGTTGTATGTTTGTCTTCAGCCTAACCATAATCACTATTTCTGAGTAAGAAGTGAAGCTTATAACTCATTTATTAGTTTCTGTGTCTAACAAGATTGCGACTCCATAGTGATCCGGATCGTTGTTTCCAGTATAATACATCCTGTCATTTTTGGTTATAAGATTGCCGGTGTCTGGCCATTGTACGTCACTTATGCTCAGTATGTTTATTTTCCTTCTAGTCATTTCTTGTATTAAATTGTCTAATTTTCTTGTTTGGTACACGCTTCTTACATTCCATGTTGCAAGTCTTATTGGTCTACATTTGTGTATTCTTAGACGTGGAATTTTATTATCTAAACGAGGATTTTGCTTGATATCGACCTGGAAGGCCTAGTCTTTTACATGATCTTTTCCTTCCCCACCGGATCTTGGTTTCCGGATTCCATGATCAGTAACGGTTTGACTTTTTGCGTATTTGCGACAATGAATGACTAGAGATGTTCTGTTGAAACTTTAATGCAGTGGTTTGCCGTTGCCTTCTCTATTCTTCTGCTGTTGACCAATTTATTAGTACTTCCGCCTTTGGAGTCGATTTCTCAGCTCCAGGACAACAGATTGTTCTACTACCTACCGACTCATCCGCCCGAAGCCGTTGGTCGATAAGCAGGGGATTGCTTATACCGGAAATCACTCGGTCTCTATCTGTGTTAGCCATTAACATTGATGTGGCCCTCCTTCTACCACGTGGAGGTGCAGATTCGGATTTTTCCTTCATCGAGACACCTTTCGGTATTTCCTAATCTCTCCAGAGCTTTAGAAAGTAGAGGTTAAGAGGAACCTAAATCCAAATTTTCAAGCAAATCCGTTGTAACGAGGAAAGGTAAAAATAGTGGAGGAAGTACGTCGTACTTCTTTACGGACCATAATCTCATTCTGACGGCTATCATATTTCATCGTTTTAATTTTTTCTCTTCGCATTTATGTTTAAACATTATTTTTGTATTTGTGATACTACGAGTATTATTTCACGTTAAATTTTTATTCTTTTTAGGTCAACGATTTGCACTAACACAAATAAAAGTTGGAGTAGCACATATAATCAAGAATTTTAAGCTTTCCGTGAACTCTAAAACACAACGACCTTTACAATACGATCCTGTATTTTTTATGCTACATGCAATTGGTGGTTTGTGGCTAGATTTTAAGAAAATATAACAAATTAAATTTAAATGTTGCTTTTATTTGCTTGTATGATTTGTTTTTAAATAAATAATGACAATGTTTATTAAAAATTACTACCTCCCCTACCACGTGTTGCAAAACATATTATTTTATAAAAAATCTTTTATAAAAGGTATATAATTTAAAAACCCAATCGGGCTATATCACAAAACGTTTTCGGAATCCATATTACATCATCAGTGCACTAGGTGGGTATGCATGTATTGAGCCACTAAATATGTGGGTAAAAACACGTTAAAAGTTTTTTTTGTAAATTTAGTCTACATTATATGGTGGTAAATATTGTGATGTTAAAGTTACCCGTGGATTTGGTAACATGGCGACGTATGGTTGCTGGTCACGTGAAGTTGCTAGTCCTGAGTCATACGTCGCCATGTTAACAAATCCACTGGTAACTTTACCATCACAATATTTACCACCATATAATGTAAATTAAATTTAAAAAAAAACTTTTAACGAGTTTTTACCCACATATTTAGTGGCTTCATACATGTATACCCACCTAGTGCACTGATGATGGAATATGGATTCCTAAAACGTTTTGTGATGTAGCCGGATTGGGTTTTTAAATTATATACCTTTTATAAAGGATTTTTAATATTTTTTTTTGTTATATATGGTGTACAGCCAACTACAGGAACTTAGATTCCTTGTGGATATTATATTATAGTTACTAAAATACGTGTCTTTAAGATTTGTAACCTGACAAAGACATATAAATATCTGTTCCCAGCGGCCGCACTGGTTATTTCTTTACTCTATTATTTATTAATATTTTAACCTCATATATATATATATATATATATATATATATATATATATATATATATATAGACATATATATATATATATATATATATATATATATATATATATATATATATATATATATATATATATATATATATATAGACATATATATAGACATATTTAACCTCTAAAAGAAATTAAAAAGCTAAAATTCAAAAAAGCAAAAAAGCAGAAGGAGAAGATGGAATAACAGCTGAAACACTCAAGGAAATGGGAGAGTTAGGGACGGAAGCAATACTTAGAATTTGGAATGAGATCGGGAATACCGAACCGAAAAGTAGCCAAATGACTGCGGTAAACTCACGTTTATTCCCATATATATGTATATTTAAAAAAGGTTCAGCGACAGATTGCAGTATTTACCCTACAGTAGAATTGATATCGCAAGCGAGCAAAGTTCTTCTAACCATTATCAGTGAAAGACTAAAATCAATTCTCTTACCACAAATTTCCCAAGAATAATGTGTATTCGTCCCAGATAGAGGAATAAGAAAACATGTTCTTAATATTCGTCAAATTACCGAAAAATCTCGAGAGTTTAACATAGAAAAATATTTATCCTTTGTTGACTATTCCAAGGCCTTCGATACCGTAAAATGGGATAAAATGTGGCATATACTTAGAGAAATGGGTACGCCAGAACATCTCATCCATTTATTACAAAAACTATATGTTAATAATACTGCTAATTTAAGAGTTAATAATGTGGTTTCAAAAAATTTCAAATTAAAATCTGGAGTTTGACAGGGATGCATAATATCCCCTATTCTATTTAATATATATATATATATACATATATATATATATAGATATATATATATATATATATATATATATATATATATATATATATATATATATAAGAATAAGAAAAAAGAAGTACTTGTGACTCGTTTGGAACAAATATATAACTGTTTTGGATGGGTTGGAGTCAATAATAGGGCTATTGGTTAACTATTTTTTTATTCTCGAGCTTTCAATTGTGTTTACAATTATTATCAAGAGCTAAAAAAGACAAAATACTTACAAGGTTGAACTAAAAAGAAAAAACAATTTTTGTTAACTTACCAAATAAAAATTAGTTTGGTAAGTAAAAAATCACTGCTTACATCTTCAAAATACTTAATATAAAAAATGTGATAATCTGGATGAGAAAGTTTTAAAACATGTTCTTTTAATCCTGTTATAAGGTTCATTTTCATCTTATTTGGATGGTGAGAGTAATAGCTTATAAATCTATTACTACATATGGGTTTTCTGAACCATCTGGTTTTCAACATATTGTCTGTATTTCTTACAATTCTCATGTCAAGGAATGGTAGAGAATTATCTACCTCTTCCTCAACTGTAAATTGTATATGTTGATTATGACTGTTGAAAATGTTGACTGTTTCATGAATTTTGTGTTAAGGAAGTGCCAAAACTAAATCATCTACATATCTCTTAATAAAAGGAATGAAAAAAGTGCAATTACTGATACAATCACTGATAACATCATCCATGACATAGCTACTTAGAATGGGTGAAAGACTAGATCCCATAGGACTACCAAAAATTTGTTTATAATAAAATACACCATTAAATATAAAAATATTAGAATCAAAAAAACAAAGTTGATAAGTGTTTTGAAATGTAATAAGTCAATATTAGTGTGCTGTAAAATCTCATTCATACACTTAGAAGGAGTCCTGTTTGTACTTTGCAACAAAAAGCAAATTATCTAGTATCTAAATTAAACATAAAGAAATTTATTGATAATAAAAAAGCAAAAGAACTCAAAATTTATAATTCTATTGCTCCACGGTTTTATGCTCTGCCAAAAATACATAAACCAACTTTATCTATGAGACCAATTGTTTCATCTTTATGCCCTCCTAATGGACCAATAGCACAGCTCCTCACTGACATCTTAACTAATGCTTATAATTTAAACAACAATTTTTACATTAAAGATTCATTTGATTTTAGTTCTTTCATTAATAATTTCCAATTACCACAAAATTATGTTTTAGTTAGTTTTGATGTAACATCTCTTTTTACTAATTTGCCTTTAGATTTAATCATAAGTAGTGTTGAAAAACATTGGAATGAGATTTCACAACACACTAATATTGACTTATTACATTTCAAAACACTTATCAACTTTGTTTTTGATTCTAATATTTTTATATTTAATGGTGTATTTTATAAACAAATTTTTGGTAGTCCTATGGGATCTAGTCTTTCACCCATTCTAAGTAGCTATGTCATGGATGATGTTATCAGTGATTGTATCAGTAATTGCACTTTTTTCATTCCTTTTATTAAGAGATATGTAGATGATTTAGTTTTGGCACTTCCTAAACACAAAATTCATGAAACAGTCAACATTTTCAACAGTCATAATCAACATATACAATTTACAGTTGAGGAAGAGGTAGATAATTCTCTACCATTCCTTGACATGAGAATTGTAAGAATTACAGACATTTTGTTGAAAACCAGATGGTTCAGAAAACCCATATGTAGTAATAGATTTATAATCTATTACTCTCACCATCCAAATAAGATGAAAATGAACCTTATAACAGGATTAAAAGAACATGTTTTAAAACTTTCTCATCCAGATTATCTAAAGGAAGATCTTCAATTATTAAAAAATATTCTAATTGAAAACTCTTATCCTCCAGATATGCTACATAGGATGCTTTTTTCTAATATTGGTAATATAAATAAATTAACACCATTTTTTGCTCAATCTCAAAACATTGTATCTAACAATCAAAACATCTATTATCATTCACTACCTTTTATACCATCATTAACACCTAAATTAATACAAATACTAAAGGTTATTGACAATATAAAAATAGCAACAAAGAACATCAAAACTATTTCATCTTTATATTCTAAAACTAAATATCCTATAGACAAATTTGAAAAAACGAATTTAGTATACAGCATTAGTTGTACTCAGTGTGAGGCTGAATATGTTGGTGAGACCGGAAGAAATCTTTCAAATCGCATTATTTCTCACAAAAGTGATTGCAGAATTAAAAAACCATCTTGTGCTTTGGCAGAACATGTAATCGATAAAGACCATATTATGGATTTTGATAACATTAAAATTTTATGTAGTGAAAGTAATAAATTTAAAAGGACTTTTTTGGAAATGGTTTGTATTAGCAAAAATGATTAGAGTTTAAACTAAAGATCTGAAATTCAAAATTTAAGCAAAATTTATAATTATATTCTTTCTTTATGATTTATATATAAAACTTGTAAAATGTCATATTTAATTCTCCATATATCTGTCACATTCTTTCAGACATCTGTCAACGGTGAATAAATCTTCTTCTTTTTGTTACTAAACAAAAAAGAATGTTTAAACGAAATTTTACTTTTGGCAATATAATTGTCAAAAATAAAAATATTATGTTGGCATTTATGACATTGAGGCTATTTGTAATTGGTTGCTATTTGAACTTATTTATAAATTCAATTATTTTTATATTAAAAAAATGTTTTCAAAATTAAAAAAATTTTCGGAGAAACATTTATTAGATTAAAACATTTTTTTATATTAAGTATTTTGAAGATGTAAGCAGTGATTTTTTACTTACCAAACTAATTTTTATTTGGTAAGTTAACAAAAATTGTTTTTTCTTTTTAGTTCAACCTTGTAAGTATTTTGTCTTTTTTAGCTCTTGATAATAATTGTAAACACAATTGAAAGCTCGAGAATAAAAAAAAATAGTTTACCAATAGCCCTATTATTAACTCCAACCCATCCAAAACAGTTATATATTTATATATATATATTTATATATATATATATATATATATATATATATATATATAGTGAACATATTTTGCGTCTAGTTTTTGAGGAATGGCAAGATGGAGAAGAACTGGAACAAATTATAAATATGGTAGAAGTGATGATCATCGATAGAATCATAAACAACCAAGCAGAGATAAGAAACATGGCAGGTTATGAAGCGGTCACGCAATTTAATTACTTAAACTCCGTAACCGGTCCACAAATATAAAATTTAAAAGCTTTTAGGATAACTCCACAAGATACCTATTCAAAAAAAAATAACCGAAAAAAGCAGAAATGCATATATCACAGAAAGTGATGGAGTCGAAGAAAGCTGGGCAAAAATTAAGTCTAATATCTTAGCCTCGGCCAAAAGTTCTTAGTGAGAGAAATAAATAAAAATAAATCGTTCCCAAGGCGAAGAACTCCATGGTTTTGTACAGAAGTAAAGGAAAAATGTAAAGAAAAGAAAAAAGCTTACCTGAAATACATATCAACCAAAACACAAGAGTCATACCATAATTACAAGACAATTCGAAACGAAACACATGCACTTGTAAGAAAAATAAAAAATGATCACTGAAAACGCTTTATAAACAAAATTTAACACAATTTTTATGGTCTGCAAAAGGAAATATGGCGCTTCATAAAAGGTCAAAGAACGGAGGTAAAGGAACTAATAGAACCAAAACACATACAAAAGGATTGGTGGATTGACTACCTAAACAAATTATATGCAGAGGAAGAACAAACGACGTTAGAACCGAAAACACCAGAAATTACCAGAAATGAAAAACTTGATATAAATGTACAGGACGTTCAGAAAACACTTGAAAACCTGAAAAACAGAAAAGCAGCAGGTAAAGACAAGATACCAAACCAGTCACAAGTATTGTGGATTAGAAATGATAAAACAATTAACAACATTAATTAATAAAATTATAAAACACAATAAAATACCGAAAGAATGGAGAACGAGCGAACTAATTCTACTATTCAAAAAAGGGGATAAAAAACAGCTAGAAATCCACAGAGGTATAAACTTGTTATATACTATGCTAAAAGTTTAGCAGATGAACGACAGTGTTTTCGTAGTGGAAGATCGTGTACAGATGCAATATTCCTTATAAAGCAAAAAACTGAGAAATCACTAAAGTATAATAGGCCAGCATTTCTGTGTCTGATTGACCTAAAGAAAGTGTTTGACAGGGTAAGACTCAAAGATGTAATCCATCTTCTGTATAATACAGAAGTTCCCCTAAATACTATAAAAACTATCGATAACATCTACCAAAACAACAACAAAATGGAAGTCAGAATAGAGGGACAATTTACAGAACCTATACAAATAGGCAGCGGAATAAGACAAAGGGGATTCATTGAGCCCCATGCTCTTTAATTTGATCATGAATGAAATCATTAAAAGCTTTAACAAATTAAGAGGATGCAGAATGGGAAACAAAGATATCAAAATACTCTGTTACGCAAACGACGCAATATTGACAGCGCCCAAGATGAAGATAGTCCGCAAAGACTGGTCCACAAATTAAACATGAGAGCAAAAGAATTTAATATGAAAATCTTATCTCAGAAACCTAAAACGATAGTAATCAGCAAAGAACCAATCAGATTTAAAATAGAAATTGATGGCATCAGTATTGAACAAGTAATGTAAATAAAATACCTAGAAATTACACTGTCTAGCTAGACAAAGAAGTGAGAGATTAAGTACAAAAGCAAAAAGACTGGCAGGATGCTTTAATAACACTATATGGCGAAACAGACACATTAACAGTGAGATGAAGTCAAGAATTTATAAAGCCAGTGTAAGACCAATAATGACATACGCCTCAGAAACAAGACCCGACACAGCCACAACGCAAAGGCTACTGGAAACGGCAGAGATGAGAGTACTGAGAAGAATTACAAGAAATACGTTGAGAGACCGAAAGAGAAGTGAAGACATTAGAAGAAAATGTAACGTGCAGTGTATAAATGAATGGACACAAAATAGAAAAAAAGATTAGAATAACTACATAAGAAGAATGAAGGAGACCTGTGTCGTCAAAATAGCAAAAGACAAGTCACCAATCGGAAAAAGAAGTATCGGACGACCTCGCAAAAGATGGAGTGACAACCTTCCATAGAGGTAGAACTGCTTATAAAGAGGAAGAAGAAGAATAAGAAGAAACTCCGTTATTACTAATAGTGGAGGATCCGCAACAGCAAAGCTCACAAAAATTTGGAAGAACACTGACATCACAAAAACAAAATTACGCCTTGTTCGAGCATTGATATTTCCTATTGGCACTTATACTTCAGAAACTTGGACAATAAAAACAGCCGATTTAAAGCGTATAATGGCATTTGAAATGTGGATCCACTGTAGAATATTGCGCATAACATGGACAATGTATACAGACATAGTAATGACAAGCAGAATATCTTGGTATATCCGCATGACCTGGTAATCTTAAAATCTAACGGCATACTCAGAGAGAGTATGCAAAAGGCTTCCATATAGTTACAGAAAAATATAGGGCGTAACACACGACGTAAGAAGTCCAAAATCATGAAATTTACCAAAAAGAATAAATCTGATAAGTAAAGTTAAGTATCTTGTGTTATTATTAGACTCAAGGCTTACTTGGAATCAGCATTTAGAATGAATAACCAAAAGAGCTGAAACTACTTTAAAGGTAGCCATACTATCTTATAGAAAAATGCCAAGGTTAAATCCATACCACACTCCGGCTTTATACAAATGTTCAATTCAATCTTCGCTTATCCACTTCTGGACATAGATCTCCCTCATAATTTTCCATCTATTTCGATCTTGTGCCTCTTGCATCCAATTCCTATGACAACGTTTTAGATCGTCAGTCCAACGTGTTGGTGGACGACCTCTGCTTCGGTAGGCATCATCTCTTGGTCTCCATTCCAGTATCCGCTTTGTCCATCTATTATCTGTCATTCGAGCCACGTGACCTGCCCAGTTCCATTTCAGTGTTGCTACTCTCTCTACTGCATCAGCCACTCCTGTTCTTTGTCGTAGCTGGCGATTTGGGATCTTGTCTCGTAGTGAAACGCCCAACATAGCACGCTCCATCGCCCTTTGACACACACGGATCTTTTGAACTGTTCTCCTTGTCATGGTCAACGTTTCCGCACCGTAAGTTAACACTGGCAAAACACACTGATTAAACGTTTTTCTTTTAAGGCATATTGGTATATCAGACGATTTAAAAATATGGTTCAGCTTGCCGAAGGCTGCCCAAGTCAGTCTTATACGTCGTAGAAGCTCAACGGTTTGGTTATCTTTTCCTATGCGAATCTCATGACCTAGGTATTTATAGGCCATTACCTGTCTATGGATCTTGTTCCTACGCATATATCTTCGCTGACTACAAGATTTGTCATCATCTGGGTTTTAGATATATTTATTTTCAATCCCCCTTCTAGCTAGGAAAGGTAGAGCTGATTTAAAAGTTCTTTGGCCTCATCTATCCTATCAGCTATTAGTACAATATCATCTGCAAACCTTAGATGGCTAAGCTTTTCTCCGTTTATGTTTATGCCCTTGTCGGTCAGTTTTGCCCTTTTACATATATATTCCAAAAACGTAGTGAACAGTTTCGGCGATATGGTGTCCCCCTGGCGTACTCCACGTTGTATCGGGAATTTCTGGGTTTGACGATGACCCACTCTAACACTAGCTGTTGCGTTTTGGTATATATGTTTAATTGTATTTATATACCAATAGTCAATTCGGCATTCTGTCAAGGCTTCCAACATTTTTTGTTGATTTACGGTGTCGAATGCCTTTTCATAGTCGACAAATATTAAAGCTAGTGGTTTATTATATTCAGTGCATTTTTCTATAAGATTTTTTATTACCAGTAGGTGATCGTTTGTTCCATAGCCTTTTCTAAAACCCGCCTGTTCTATGGGCTGATAAAATTCCAATTTATTTTCTAGTCGTTTCGTAATTATTTTTGTAAATAGTTTATAAATATATGAAAGTAGACTTATGAGCCTGTAATTCCTGAGGTCGGTATCATCCCCTTTTTTATGAAGTATGATAATTTCTGCGTTATACCACTGGGTTGGTGTTATTGCTTCTATACAAATGTACCTATAACGAATTGTGACAAAATGTTTATCTGTGTGTCTTGTGTAGTTAGTATTTTTTACTATAGTAGAAGCAGTTAGTCACATAGATAGTCGCAGTACGAATGCACTGCAGGTAAGATAGACAATGTATTTCTTACGGGAGAAAGGCCGACCACGTTGCTGGTTTGCCACAAAGCGACGCATCAGGACGGGATTTAAGAATCATAGGACTGGAATATACACGCACATAACAATTGCCCACGGTTGTATAAAAGACTATCATTATTATTTCATATAAAGCATGATTTAATTATCGATGTATAAATAAAAGAGTTATATTGTCGAACTAAACAATAACAAAGAAAAATACTATAAAAAAAATAAAGTATATCAAAAACTCATTTTTGATAACTTATCTATATTTATCAATTTTCAATAGCCTCCATTGTAAACACATTTTTAGGGACACAAAGATCCTTATAAAGTCATTAGGAAAAGCGAATCAATTTCTAATCTCCATTGTCCATGCAAAACAAACATGTCTCTTTGTCTATTTGGGCACTGACCATTAGACCAAAAACTTGTTGGCAAAAACTATAAAAGCTCAGTTCTTTTTCATTTTCGCAAGCGGATGAAAGTACCTATATCATTGAGCCGTTGCCAGTATCTGTCGTAAATTTCCAACAGAGTATGACTCTTAGTGTGCAAGTAAAACGTGTGGTGTTAAATGTATTGAACCATCACCTGAACTTAAAAAATGGTGACAGCTTGACTATTACTATGGAAAAAATTTTGAAAATGTGCGTAGTGAGTGTTGGCAAAATTTAGGACATCCGCGATAAGGCTCAACAAGGCGAACTGAAATCGGTACAAAAAAAGACGAAAAACAGTTATCAGTACAATTCACGTGAGAATACTTACGACAAGGAAGTGAAATCTCGAATAAGGAAAATTGTCCATGAGTTTTTTTTTGGAACATACCACCAACTGTCGACAGCATAATAAATAGAGTGAAGGATGATGAGGACCTACCAGCTTTTTTAAAAACCACATTCGTATGCTACTAAATTACAGGGTTTGGAATATGGTAAAAGAGGTCGAGATTTGATAATGATGGAAAGAAAAGATATCATATCCTGGAGACACAAGTACCTCAGACCTCTTCTTAAGGAAGAATTATAATGTAAACCTTGTTCCATGGATCCTGGATCCATGAAACAAGAATAAGTCTTGGACTAACACATCGGTGCTTCAGTCAAAAGAAGTGGAGGGACACAACGATCAAGAATCCACGAGATGCTTTTATAAAAGGCTCTCTACTGGACTGAAAGTTGCAACCCAAAAAGGTCTTAGATTTGTTCTTCCTCATGCTGGAAAAACTGGTATTGTGGCAAGGGCAGAATTAACTTTCTTGGCCAAGAAAGGAACCGCTAATTACCACGACAAAATGGACGGGGATCTATATGAGAAATGGTTTGAGAAGACGTTAATTCCAAACTTTACGAACGACAAAGAAACGTTGTCGTTTTGGATAACGCGTCATACCATTCCCACAAATTTGATTTCCCGAAAAAAGTGGAACAAAAGACAAATTAAGCATTGGCTAATCGAAAAGAATATTTTCGAGAAAAAGTGAATTACTGGATATTGCGACCTCATTTAAAGACGAGTACGACAAGTACAAAATTGAAACAATTGTGGAAAAATATGGCGTTAGGATTTTGAGACTGCAGCCTTACCATTGTGAGCTGAACCTGATTGAGATGATGTGGAGTCAAGTAAAAAGGTATGTGTCTTGTCGAAAAAACGAGGATGAGGACGATTTAGATAAGGATTGGGATTATTATTAATTAACGAAAATTATCTGAAATTTAATAATCATAAGGACAATATGAATGATTTTGTAATTTACGTTTTTACCTCAAGGTAAAATTATATAGTTCTTAGTAATGCTTTCCCCTCTACCAGGGATTTCTGTTAGGCATTTGTATTGTATTTTTAGTAGTATCGAACGAAATTCAGTTCTGTAAACATGTATAGTAAGCAATAAAGAGTTCTATGAAAATTGTCGTCGTATATTATTTTAATTTATTAAAATAATATATTATAGCAAATATATTTCACGGTAAAGTAATCGCGGGTCAAGACATGGTCCTTCATCGAGCTGAATATAACTAGTGGTTCTCGTGTCGTATTTGAAGAACTGAGCATAGTTATTGTCGAAAAAATAGAACCTTTTATTGTATTGTGATTTATCGCTTTAAATCAAAGTAAAGTGACCGTGAGTCAAGTATCTCAAGAATAAATTATCGCCATTTTGGCAACACCAGAAATATCTACAATCACCAGTTCAAAGGAAGTCATTCGAAACACTCAATTAATCCATTCCTTTTGATGTATTCCTTCTACTACTCATAAAAATTAATATGCTCTCTATTTCGAGTTTGCTCAAAATTAATTAGTAGGAATTTAAAAAAGTTATCGTATAATTAAGTTGTTTATAACCGTTTTGTCGTGACAAATTTTGGTTTTTTGGTTGTTTCCAAGTAGGAATGTTTCCGGTCCAGCATTATATTTGTCAACTCGGACTTTTAAACAATTAACTCATAAGGATATTGCGCATCCTTTCGCAGCTATCGCATTAAACAGAGACTTTTACGTCGATGATCTTCTCACTGGTGCAAAGACTCGCGCAGAAGCACCGGACTTGCAAGAAGATCTTATCGCATTGTTAAAAAAAGCGGTTTTCTTCTTCGAAAATGGGCATCAAATGATAGCTCTTTAAAAGTCAATCCAAAATAAACACGCTGAGAGTACTCACATGTCTCTAGATCCTGATGCCACCATCAAGGCATAAGAAATTCAATGGAATTCTTACGAAGATACTCTGTTTTATAGCTCGGGCATTTCAAGTATCGACACTGTAACGAAACGCTTTATTTTGTAGCAAATCGCAAAATTGTTTGATCCGCTGAGATTGTTGGGCCCAGTTATCGTTTACGCAAAAATATTTATGCAAATGTGCTGGAAATCAGGAGTAACCTGGGTTGAATCACTTCCTCTCGAAATTCTCTGTATTCATCCCCTCAGAATAAACTTTAATAATTAAGGTCCCTTACGATTTAACATAAAAAAAGAACTAATAATTGGTCAATTACCAAATAGATTTAAGAATTTTTTTTAATTGTATTTAAAAAATAATAATTGTGCATTAATTTTGTCCTTATGGTTTATTTAATATATTGTTGTCTCTTAGTTATCTCAATTGTACTCTGTTCAACAATTACTTCATCAGAAAAAGTAGAGAAACAGTAATAATTGGGTGGTCATATAACTGTCTCCTCCTTCTACTTCATCTTGCAGAACATATTATATAGTTACTGTTAAATAAAACTGATCTAAAATAACAACACCCGTCTTTAACAAAATGTACAAAATACGTGTGTCTTTAAGATTTGTAACCTGACAAAGAAATATAAATATCTGTTCCCAGCAGACACACAAGTTTTTTTTACTTAACCAAGATTTACTGCGAGATACAATAACATTGTTTCTGTCCCGTGGAGATTCTTCTAATTTAGA
Organism: Diabrotica undecimpunctata; assembly: GCF_040954645.1. Taxonomy (NCBI): domain Eukaryota; kingdom Metazoa; phylum Arthropoda; class Insecta; order Coleoptera; family Chrysomelidae; genus Diabrotica; species Diabrotica undecimpunctata. The sequence continues at coordinate 108,684,183 of NC_092808.1, read as the reverse complement.
TACATGTCTGAAGCATTAGACGCTAAAACAGCAAACTTTACTTCTTTTTAGTGTATATTTGTAGGTAGAAAATATGTGAATATTTAAAATTTAATGATTTTAAATATTATTGTCTGTGTGGTAAAATTTTACAGTTTTCTCCATCGATATCAGGATTAATATTATATAAGTTAAAGTGATTAGTAAGCTAAATAAATTTTTAGCCATTATAATTTGATCTTTTGACTGTAATAAAATCTCAAATTTAAAGTAAGTTTTCAAACTAATATCGTGTAATTACAAAATACTGATATGTTTTATACACACTTATGACTAAGCTCGCATCTTGGGAAAAATGACTTTTTTTTTCTATTGTACTTGTTCTAGGTATTTTTTGCACATTTTGCTACCCATGATATTAGTCATACCACTATTACTAAACCTTTCTATGACAAAGTTTTAAATCGGTAATAAAATTAGAGAAGCACTATTTTGTATGCGTGTTCACTTACACAAAAGTGTTATGTACGTCAAAAAGGTTATGTACATTGTTTACTTGGTGTTCTAAAATTTTCATATTTTTCATAAATTATTGTTTAAAAATTGTTTATGTTATATTATTATATCCTAATTATTGCAAATTCACTAAAAAGTAAAATAAATGTGTATATTTTCAAATTTACTAATAAATTGGAAAGCTTTTATAACTAACCTCAAAATAGAAGACAAATGTTTTAAGTGGTCTGTAAACTTCATTTTAAAGAGCCTAAAAACTACAATAAAGTGTTTGGTAACCCATGTGATTTTTGCAAGAGGGTGATGTGCTGGAACATCTTCTGGAATTATTTTAACGGAGTTAAGATGTTTACTGTTAGCTACCAGAATCATGCCTTACTTGTATTAGGATTGTGTACCTGGGATTATGAATGCCCTAAACCTAAACAATTATGTCAGTGCGCTTGAAAACACTTAAAGTGAAGTGAAAATTGCTAGCATGCAAAAGAAAATTACTAAATTAGAGGAGGAAATTGGTAACATAAGCGTAGAGATACAAAAATTAATAACAAGTTTTAAAACAATCTATGATGATCTAAAAGAGTATCTTAGGATTATCAAATAATCTACCACTGGCAACAAAACAATAATTAGTGCTATGATATGAAAATGATAATATTCAAAATTGTGCAGATGTCAAAGGTACCGATGCGGTTTTTGGAGAGATACAGGACAGGACCCAGAGCCAAAAAGAATATATATATATATATATATATATATATATATATATATATATATATATATATATATATATATATATACATATATACATATATATGTATATATGTATATATATACATATATACATATATATGTATATATGTATATATATACATATATATATACTTAATCGATAGAAAAACGGATTACTAATTTACGAACTTATTTTCAGGTGCAGGAGGAGACATCTACTCTTCATTGCGCAATTTGTGGAGTAGATGACACAACACCTATCAAACTGAGGAAACAAGAAATGCGCATAAACCATGTTACTAAGAACGAAAAAATGCGCATCTAGATGGGCGACCTCTGCACGGGCGACATCCGAATGAAGTCAGTCAAGACTTCATATGTCGACAATAAAGCGTCGAACTATTGGCTGACATCAGGAAAGATGTTCCCTAAAACAGAAGTTTCATTACTTGCCTTTCAGGATCAGGTTATACCAACCAAAAATTACCTGAAATATATCGTCAAAGACCCTCAAGTCCAAAACGACAAATGCCGATATGGATGTCAAGCCCAAGAAACTATCCAACATCTTACCGGGGCTGCCAGGCATTTGCTGCAACTGAATATAAGGAACGGCATGACTCAGTAGGGAAGATCCTCCATCAAGAGATAGCTTTTAAACTTTGACTTCTACAAACAAACCATCTCCCATATTATCAATACGTTCCTGAGAGTATGCTTGAGAATGACAACTACAAGCTATACTGGGATCGCACTGGGCTCACAGACCAAACTGTAGCACATAATAGACCAGATCTCGTGCTAGTTAATAAACTAACAAGACAAACAACACTAATCGATATGGCGATACCTAACAACAATAATCTGCGTGTTAAGTATAACGAAAAGATCGCCAAGTACAGAGATCTGGAAATGCAAATAAGGAGACAATGGAGAATGGAAAGTACCTAGACGATACCTGTTATTCTTTCTACCACTGGAGTCATCCAGAAGAACCTCCTAGAAAACATAAAAAAGCTGGGTCTAAATGAACATCTATATAAGATCATGCAGAAAGCTGTGCTACTTTCGACGTCCAGATGCGTGCGAAAATTTTTGGGAGATACACCGACGTACCAAGTCACCTAGAACTCGATAACATGGAAAGAAACCCACCAGAGCTCAATCCTTTTGATACCGTAGGTATCTGGGATGAGCGAATGTTCCCCTTATAGGGAGTGTGAGCCGTATGGCTAAATCTGGATAACAAGATAGTCAAGATAGACAAGACAGATAAAAATATAATAGCTATTATATTTTTTAAATTCCTTAAAACAAATTCTTAATGCTAATTTTAATATTTTCATCCTATTTAACTAACATCATGCTAATATATTTAATAATTAAATAGGCTTACTAACTTATACCTATATGGCCATACCTTCCTGCAATAGCCTGCTTCTCAGTCTGTCCCTATCTCACTATAGTAACTACTTTCACTTTACTAAGTTCATTTCTACACAACTACTTCAACCTAATCCGTCTCAACACCAAACATTTTCCAAAAAAAAAATGTATTACATCTTCCATTTCCTTCGTGTTGCACATTGAGCAAAACCTTCTTTCATTATTTCTGCTAGGTCGATCATTTAAATATAGAACTCCACATCTTAATTTGAACAGCCATCGAATGTCCTCAAAATTTTCCATTTCCAGTAGAAAATGCATGTTTACTCTTTCGTCCCGCAATTCTTAGTAGAGGATACAAAAATTTGATTCGAGTACTCTATTCTCAGCCTGACGCTGTATCTCCTCCTTCTTTTTTTCTCAATCATACTAGGCCAGCTATCTTTCCATTCCCATTCACACCTTACCTTAAAACCAAGTTTTTCTCCCATGCTCATCCAATCTTTCCACCAGCCACACCTTGCTCTCATCATTTCATTCAAAAGAAATTTTGACAACCTATCATCATTCGAGTATCCTAGTATTTTTTTAATATATTTTTTACGTAAATTCATCGTATATAGGCTGACTCTAGCAGTATCTGTCTCCAAATCTAATATAAAGTTATCACAATACCTTGGACAAGAAAACATTTTTTTTTATAAAATCTTCTGATTATTTCCACCTCGTCGTACTTAAAACGACCCCATACGTGAGACCCATAAGTCAAAATTAATCTTACCACCGACTCATACACTGTTCTAACTACCTCTAATTCTCGACCATTCAGTCTCCAAGATTCCCTGATCACACCACCTCCTCTTCTGAATACAAGAATTTTGGATTTATCTAAATTTATTTTTAGATTCCACATCCTGCAGTATTTTTCCAGTTCATTAATCATCCGCTGTAGCACCTTCGGATTGATCGCCATCAAAACCAAATCATCTGCATATTATTATAATAAAAGTCTTATAATCAAACCATTTATCTCCAAACCGCCTCCCAATGCTTTATGTAGGTCATTCAAGAAAAGCGCAAACAGTAATGGACTTAAAAGATACCCCTGTCTCACTCCTACATTACAGTCAAACCATTCGGATAGCCCTTCCCTTAACCAGACTGACGATTTTGTATCCGTGAACATACTTTTTAAAAAATTCAGCACTTTAGTAGATAATCCCAAGTGACTCAACTTGTAAAAAAGGGCCCACCAATAAACTATATCAAAAGCAGCACTAAAGTCCACAACGCCTCGTGCATTTTGGCTTTGTACTATACTCGTAAGATTAAAAATGTTGTCAATAGTTGAATAGCCGGTTTTATATCCTGCCTGGAACTCGTTTAAAATGTTATTATTTTGTACCCACGAGGTAAGTCTGGTTAAAGTCAATGCCGCAATGAGTTTGGTTACTGCAGTTAAGAAGCTAATACCTCGATAACTTTCTGCATTTTTCATGTTTACTTTCTTATAAAGAAGAAAAATTATTGCATTGTAAAAACCCTGAGGAAAGTCTAGTTTGACGAAAAAATTATTAGCAAGCCCAAGTACAAGCACGTTTCCGTATTCTGGAAGAAACTTGTAGACCTCAGAAGCAATTCTATCCACTCCTGGTGCTTTAAGTTAAGCTAATTTTTCTAGATACTCTGAGATATGATATTACTTGCTTCCTCTTTCTTGTGCACTTACCATCAAACCATTTCTGGCTTTGTTTACACTCCTACTTTGCCATAAAAAGCTTACATGTGTATGATGACTTTTTTTATACATTGCTGTGGTAACTCTAAAGTTCTCCGTTTGATCAGTCCACTCATTCACACTATTAATTTTACAAGACATTCTTTCTCTATATTTTACCGAATCAGTTTGGGTCCAAGTTATTTTAGGAGGCAGTGGCAAAACTTTACGAGTTGATCTCTGACCGCCATCGTCGAAGGTCAACTGCACTATTAGAGGCATATAGTCAGAATAATATTCACAACCTATAAAAAAATTATCTAGTAAATTTAACATCGGTCTTGATACACATGCATTTAAAAATATGAAACATCAAATTATTCTATCGTCCACTATTCAACCGCAATTCGGTTATCCTTTTATTTAATATACATCACAAGGTTGACGTTTCGCGATGTTTCAATGCATTATTTACAATAGTTTAAATGCATATAAAACAAAAACCTTTATGTAGAATATTTACATGATAATAAATTGATTTTATAAAATAAATATTTGTTTTTTATAGATAATTATTTTTAGAAAATATTTATTGTTAAAAAGTATGTTTAAACATTTTGTTTGTTGCATAAAATAAACGGGTGTTTTTTTACTTTCTCTCAATATCAAAGTCAATTTTAAAAAGAATCGGAATGATTGCTGGGTATTGGCGCACATCCACTCATACATGAGTGAGAAAATACAATATACTGTGCTCAGTCGACCGATCTAGCGTGCTGCTAGCTCTCGGAGGTTGGTTAAAGTTCATACAAAAGTTTTTTTGTTAGCTATTCATTCAACGAGGATCTAAACATATCCGTTTTCAGACCGATCCTAGATTCAATTTCCAATAATTTCGAATGAAAAATTTTAAATAAATAGTGTTGGGACGTGGACCAGTGAATTCATAGCCAATACGATTGGTTGTTCATTCGTTTCAATTAATTGTTAGTTGCTTTCGAAGGCAATTTACGATTATTGAATTGAAGTCCATTATTCGCGACTGCATCGATATCTTTATTTAAAGCCAGGATAATGAAATTCGATTCTCGCAATTCATCAGAATAAAAAATTGCAGTTTAACCAATATAAAATTCATTGTGTTATTAATTACCTATTTTAAACAGATTAAAACATATTAAATAAAGCTAGACGCTAAAACATTTTTGCTTAAAAACTGCATTATACAGAAACTCCATTAAATAATATCTCCTTTACACAGTACATATTTTAATTACATATTTTCTTGAATGAAATTACTTACTTCTAATCAAAATGAGCTTCCCTTAATTGTCTCTAGTACTCCCGATTATGTGCTGTGAAGATCCAGTTTCTTATTATTGTTCTGAAGCTATTTTCTTGTGGCGTTTTAAAGCAGATACAATTTTAATGGAAATAAGTATGTTCCTTGGTATATCACTCCAGAATATATGTGAAACTTTTAACAAGATCAGAAAACAACATCTAATAAAAAAGAAAGAGAAGAGGAAACTGTAAATGAATGGCAATATACTGCAACTCATGGAAAAAAGAAAAAAATCAAAAAACAACAAAAGAATATACAGCAATATTTAGACAATAAGAACCGATTACTTTCACCCCTTGTTATGTTTTTATATATATCTTCTCTTCCGGCCTTTGCATTGGCGTCGCTTATAATAATTTTAATATCTTGTCTGGGCATTTCTTTAGACAATAACTCTAATTCTTCATAAAATTCATCTTTTACTTCTACTTTTTCTTCTGTTGGAGCATCTATATTTATCAGCGATATCTTGTTCTTTTTTCCTTTAATTCTAATTGTACACATTCTGTCAGATTTTGCTACGAATCGTTTTACGTGCTCCACGTCTTCGTGTACCAGAAAACCCACTCCAAAATTCCTATTATCGGCTCCACTTGTATAAAACCTATATGGGCTAATCTTTTCAATGTTGTTTCCAGTTAAATGTGTTTCCTGTATTGCTATGATGTGTATTTTATATTTTTTAAGTTCTTCTATTAGGTTAATTAATGCTCCTTCCTCGTATACTGCTGGTACATTCCATGTCGCAATATTTAGGTACCTACATATTCTTATTTTTTATTTTGCTATTTATGTTCAAACTCATTTTCCTGTTCATCGCTAGGGTCCGCTGGTATAATGGTCCATCTTTTTCTTTTTCTCTACTATATGCCGTTTTTTGGGTCCATATTTCTAGAATTCTTTCGTTTGAAAGTACCATTTCCGGCCCATTCCCGGCTGGTTTATTATACTCTAGTGATTTCTCAGTAATTGTATAACGAATATTGCATTTGTACGTGAGCTTCCACTACGAAAATCCTGTTGTTCATCTGCTAAACTTTTTATTGGCACTTTAAAATGGCACACACTGGTAAAATTTTAGTTGTAAGGTTTAGCGTAGTATTTAACAAGTTTATACCTCTGTAGTTTTCTCACAGAGATGCTTAGACATGAACCAAGAAATTTACACCTGCTTTATTGATTTCGAAAAGGCCTTTGACAAAGTACAACATGAACCACTAAGACAAATTCTAATAAAGAAAAATATAGACAGCCGAGATATTCGAATTATATGCAACCTATATTGGAATCAAACAGCAAATGTGAAGGTTGAGGGTAGGCTAACAGAAGAAATTCAAATCCGTCGAGGAGTCCGGCAGGGATGCATCTTGTCGCCACTTTTGTTTAATCTGTATAGTGAAGCTATTTGTGAACAAGCACTCGAGGAAGAAGATCTTGGACTGATAATAAATGGTGAGACGATCAACAATATAAGGTATGCTGACGATACGGTTCTCCTAACGGGAACGCTAGTAGAACTACAACATCTCGTTCAAAGTCTCAATATATATTGTACCAGTTACGGCTTGAAAATTAATTTGAAAAAAACTAAATTTATGGTAATCACGAAATCCAAGAACATCAGAGCTAATCTTGTAATAGACAATACAACGATTGAGCGTGTGTCCTGTTATAAATATCTAGGTGCTTGGATCACAGACGATACTGATCAAACAAAAGAGATTAGATGTAGAATAGAAATCGCTAGATCAGTCTTTAATAGAATGCGCAAACTCTTTTGCAATCGTGATATCAACATAAAGTTACGAATACGAATGCTGCGGTGTTATGTCTTTTCTACCCTGTTGTATGGAGTAGAGGCTTGGACACTAAAACAGTTGACCACAAAAAACATCGAAGCTTTCGAGATGTGGTGCTATAGGCGCATTCTCAGAATATCATGGATGGACCGCGTCACTAACACGCAAGTACTCCAAACTTTAGACAAAAGATGCGAAATTCTAAATGAGATAAAAACTAGAAAGATGGAATACTTGGGGCACATTGTGAGAGGTGAAAAGTACGAACTTTTAAGAAATATCATGCAGGGCAAAATTAAGGGCAAAAGAAGTGTGGGAAGAAGAAAAATATCGTGGCTTCGTAATCTACGTGAATGGTTCGGGTGTAGTTCGATTGAACTTTTTAGGCGCGCTGCTAACAAAGTCGCAGTGGCCATGATGATTTCCAATCTCCGTTAGGAGTGGCACGAGAAGAAGAAGAAGTTTTCTGGCTGTTTTTTATCTCCTTTTTTTAATAGTAGAATTAGTTCGCTCGTTTTCCATTCTTCCGGTATTTTATTGTATTTTATAATTTTATTAATTAATGTTGTTAATTGTTCTGTCATTGCTGCTCCATAATATTTCAGTAACTCATTTGGTATCCCGTCTCTACCTGCTGCTTTTCCGTTCTTCAGGTTTTTAAGGTTTTTTTTTTATCTTCCGGTACATTTATATTAAGTTCATCATTTGTGGTAATTTCTGGTGTTTCCGAGTCTACAGTCGTTTGTTCTTCCTCTGCATATATCTTTTTTAGGTAGTCAATCCACGTAGCCTTTTCTATGTGTTTCGGTTCTATTAGTTCCCTTATCTCCGTTTTTCGACCTCTTATAAAGCGCCATATTTTCTTTTGCAGACCGTAAAAATCATATTTCATTTCTTTCAAAAAGCGTTCCCGGTGATATTTTTTTTTCTTACAAGTGCATGTGTTTCGTTTCTAATTGTCTTGTAATTATGGTATGCCTCTTGTGTTTTGGTTGACATGTATTTCAGGAAAGCTTTTTTCTTTTCTCTACATTTTTTACACTGTATATAAGTCCATATAAGTCTTAAAAGACCTGCAACACAATCTAGACATACGCAGTGATTGGTACACAGAATGGCGAATAAAATAACCAACCTTCACAACACATGTCCACCTGTAAGAAAGGACAATGTAAGAATATTAACAAAAACAGATGCTAGATACCTTGGCCTTCAATTTGACCAACTTTTACTTGAAAGAAAAATATCCAGACCAAAAGAAGACAGCTGGACTTAAATTTTGGCAAATGTATTGGTTCGTTGGACCTAAATCAAAACTCATCATCAAAAACAAAATTCTTCTATGAGCTAGTTAGAGAGTTATTCAACAATGGTCCAGCCACAAGAAGACTAGATAGAACCTAGTATCAAGACCTACTTCAAAACTAAACAAAAATAGAATAAAGTATCACATCATTTGATATTTCTTCTTTATGCCCAAAATCAGTAACACATTTATTTAAAACTATATAATGATATAGGTTATAAATAAATATAGTTTATAAGAAAATAAAAAAATATTTATTAGTGGTTTTAAAATTGACTTAATGTTAAAATCGAAATTATTTAATTTTTATTAGTTTTTTTTATATTTAAAGGACTTTCCCTTTTCAATATAGTGATGATGATTTCTTTTATTTTCTTTTGTTGATTGATTTGAATTGATTTAATTTTAAAGTCAAATAATTTTATTTTTTAATTATTTCCAAGTTGAATTTTTACACACTTAAATGAATAACAACAGTTACAACTGAATATATCACTAGAGGAATTAATAAATTACGTTGAGTAACGAGAAAAATACACCTTTCGAAAGGCGAAAAGATTTTCCACAAATTGTCGATGCAGCCAGCCGTTAGTGTAGTACGAGGTCTCTTAAGTTTCGTATCGCAGCTAACGTGTCAAATTCTTTGCTGTTAATTTTTCGAAAGTAGGAATACTTACAGTTTTCTAAATTCATACTCATTTGTTTTATTTGATCATACTGGTTAGAGAATCGATTGATATGATTACATAACTAATACAAAAATTTTGTAGTATACTGTTTCAGATTTTCTTTTTTGGCTTAAAATGCTAAACATATTAATTTTACATTTCCATTTTATGCTTTCGATGAATTACACTGTTAACAAAGTTAACATAAACTTTGCTAACCTAGCTATTTTTATAACATTTTTAGTTCAATTCACACGATTCACAAGCCTCTCACACTTTTTAAAATGTTAACCTCATTTATGCTGTTCATTTCAAATATATTTTTTTAAATAATCATTATAATGAGATTATCTGGCGGATTTAATTTGATCCAAATTTATTTTTGAACTGAACGGAAGCATCCTAATGATTGGACTTTATCTATAGGTGAATATGTTTACGGTAGATAAATTAGTGAACGGAAGGAAGAGAATCGCGTTGAGGGAGTGTGGGAGGGCACGGGGACCAACGTAGGATTGGGATGCCGATCGTCACGCGGCTCTGGTTAATTCCACTTGATGTATATTATATTATATTATATTATATATATATATATATATATATATATATATATATATATATATATATATATATATATGTGTGTGTGTAAAAACAACATTAAACAAACAATTCCACAAAAATATACATATATATATAAACAAAATATTCCAACAAATGTCCAATTTCCAACAAGATTAATTAAGTAAGAATTACAGTTCTTTGTCACAATATACAATATATTGAGACATCAGAGGCATTGGTTATAACCAGTCTGATGGAAACTGTATAATATAGTGAGTCATTAATTAGTTAAGTGATAGAGGGTTTGTAAACTTAGATTTAAAATAAAAAGATAAACCTGTTGTATAAAAGAATTAAGATTTACATATCACACAGAAGAAGGCTCTTTTAGTATGGATAATTCTGTAGCTCACCCTTACCCTCAAGGGACCGATTTACTCAAATTTGGGAATATTTGTATCTATATTGTATGTGACTAAGCCATATCTATGTAGAAGGGAGTTTTTCGTTCCACTTATAATTAAGTTATGGTTGCGTTTGTTAATGATAGTTACTCGAGTAAAATGTTTAATTGTTAAAATATAAGAACATGACTTACATTGAATTCAACATATTTATATATACAATAGCACTAAAGGCCTTAGAGGCCCATGGCTTGAAAAGTTTGTTCTTTCTTCATTTTCGCTTTTCTTTGCGTACTGAGATCTTCTCTGGCTCGATATGTGATTTTTCTATATTTCTTCTTGTTTTTCATTTTTTTCTGGCCTTCTAGTCCAATTTTTTCCATATCGTTTTCTACCTCTCGATTCCATCTATTTTTTGGCCTACCTTTTCTCTTTTTTGAAGCTATAGTGTCATTTGGTACCCTATTTGAAGTCTTCGTGTTTGGCATCCTTTCTAGGTGACGTCGTCATCTCAGTTTCTGTGCCTGAATTGAAATGAAATGAAATTTGTCAAAATATCATTTTTTACAAGGGTGTTCTTATGTTACTTTGTCAAGTTTTGGAGGTTATGTGATAATTTTTTTCGCAATAATATTCTATGGTTAAGCATAGTGTATTATTTCAAGGGAGTTGTGATTATATTAGCCTTGATGTTGTGATTAAACAGTTAGTCTTAATATTATGTTTTAAACGTGCAAACCAAATGAATTATGTGTTGGTTATGTTATAATAAAAAAATAACAAACTAAAAACATACTGACACGTTTCCATTAATAGTTTTTTAAAAAAATCTTTAAAAATCTAAAATTGTTTAAAAACTTTCTTCGAAAACCCTTTTAAAACTCGCAAAAACGACATAGACTAGATTTTTCTGTTCATTTTATCCGAAAAGAAATGAGTGAGTAAAAGAGAAATCGATGAGACAAAAGAAGATATGAAAAGAGAAATCGAAGAGATAAAAAAATCTATGATTAAAGAAACGGAAATAACAAAAGATGATAAGATAATGGGACCCTTGAAAATATCCGCCTAGAACTTGAAAAGACCAAGCAACTGAGAGTTAAAGGAAAAGCAGAAGTAATTTGTTCTCCTTTCAACGGAAAAATTAGGCCTCCTAGATTTTAGCGGCGAGACCTCCTAGCCAGTGTATAGAGGACAATTCGAAGCCACTGCCCAAAATAATGGATAGAAGGTGTGAAATCCTCCAAAGTATTTCAGAGGATGAACAAAAGAACTATGAGACCATCTTTTCGGTCAACTAAAAGTGCGTGTCTGAGGCTCCAACGAATCTGTGGAAAAATACAGAGCGAAACTAGAAAAGATAACACGAATCGCTTGGCCCGAAGTCCCAGAAGAGTTTCTACACCAATTCACCATCCAATGTTTCCTTGGTGGCTTGCGCGATATAGATCTCGAGCAGACATTACAACTAGAAAGAGGACGCTACCGAATATTGATGGATGCTTTTGTTGCAGCATTGGGATATAATGCCATGAAGAATGTGTTCCGCCATCAACGCAAAGTCCATCAAGTAAAAGGTGTTGCCAAAATGGAAGAAGGCGATCTAAATACGCTGCCCCGTATTAGGTGTTAATCGTTAACGGCCCAATTCGAGCATTATCTCAGCCCAATAACTGATTATATGAAACAAAATCGTCAAGTGCGCCCAAAGTGTTACAATTGTGGATTGATATTCTACCTTCAACGTGATTGCAGACAGCGTAAAAGAGCAGAGGACAAACAATCGAGCAACAGGCCATTCGCACCACAGCAATGCAATCCCAGGTACTCAATATCCACAATAAGAAGAAGCAGCGACAGTTAAGATGCTAATGATTTTCCCAATAGTCAACTAGCAGGATAAAGTCATGCGAATGCATACGGCCTCTACAGAAGATTATTCGAGGAGTGCAACTGCCGATTCTGCCAAAAAGAACGACTGGACCAGATTCGAGAGTTGCCAATCATAGATGGCGGAAGTAACGAATAAGCTCAAACCAAGGAAAATTTTCAGGCTGAGCAGAAGAAATATCTAGATTTAAAGATAGTCCGTGAGTGGCTGGACAAGAGAACGAGGCCACAGTAGCAGGAGATTGCTAAATATAGGGAAGCAGTAAGTGGCTACTGGCTTCAGTGGGACTCTTTGTGTCTGGAAGATGACATAACCCGTAAATGACAGAGTCCAAATGGAACAAGAAGAGAAGATGTGGAAGAATGGTGCAAAAGATGTGACCTGTATGCATCAAAGATGAGTTCTCAACTAGGCTTAGGAGAAAACTTAACCAATACTCTCCAAGACTTCACGGGAACTAGTTTCTGTTGACATTCTGGAACCATCTCCAGTAATAACATCAGGAAACAATTACTTGAAATATGCTATGAACTATTTTTTCTTAATTTCCAGAAGTAGTTTCACTACCCAACCAAAAAGTAATCAAAGTTGGTAAGGCCCTGGTTGACAATGTCGCTTCCTGATATGGAAACCAGACGACACAATCCTTACAAGAAGACCAGAACGACACCGCTTCTTTAGCAGTCTGACAGCATTGTAGAAAGACATAACCGGGCCATTAACAACTACCTGTTACTTTTGTACATAAAAAACCAGAAAGGCTAGGAAAAACTGGTGCCACTGTTTCTGCTAATCTACTTAAGTTCCCAGCATAAAGCAACTGGTTACACTCCAGCAATGTTATTGACTGGTCGAGAGATGAAGCTTTTCATAGATTTCCTTCATGGCAATCTAACAGACGGAGGAGCGGACCAAGAGACACTTCCGAGCATGTCTGTGACCTAAAGGATCGACTGGTTTAGGTCCATGATTTTGCCAGAAACAAGCTATAACTCACCAGCGTCCGGATGAAGTTATGAAGGATCAGAAATCCTCTCCTGTTAGTTTTAAGAAAGGATATGTCGTTTAGCACTACCAACCAACCAGAAGGAATAGTTTAAGTAAAAAGTTGCAGCAGCCCTGGTAGGGACCGTACCTGGTTGCATAGAAGAAAAACGACCTTGTATATAGGGTGAAACTGACGCCACGAAGTAAGCTGAAGGTCATTCAACTGAAAAGACTATGAAGGGCAAAATCCACCGACCTAGTCCAGTTTGGTACTGTATGGGCCGAATAGCCTGAAAGAAGTCAAATTAACCACTGTATTAGCAAAGTTCTCGACCTACTTATCTGTATTTTTCTTGAATCGCGTAAAAGTGCTGATTAGGCATTCGTACCTTCGCTAGAATTTTAGAACAGATGTTCGTGTATATAAACTTCCTTTTAATCGCCCACGAGTAACTAGCCATGTGTTTTTGTAAGTGATACCCATATTATTGTCAGTGATAAAATAATATTGGTGTATTTATATATAATAATGAGATATTTGTTATTTAGTGAGTTTATTCTAGTTGAGTGAGATAAAGTTAGATAAACTACATGTATTTTACTTAATTCCTGAACAAATAGAGGAACGTAACAGTATATATATATATATATATATATATATATATATATATATATATATATATATATATATATATATATATCTATATATATATATATATCTATATATATATATATATATATAATAGTAATACTCTCCTTGTAGTTATATTTCTTATAAATTTTCGTAAAATATGTCAATTAACAAATTTTTCCAATTACGATTGTCAATAAACGGATGTTAAACAAACACTTTAATTAAAAAACGCTCAATTTATAAGCTCATGTAAAACAAGCTTTGGAAAGCCGTACAAAAAATGTCACATATAACAACTAGTGGAATTTGTCAGCGGCTGTTATATAGGAGATATGCCTGAGCGACAAGGGCGTGACACCGACTCATATGGTTCGGCAAACGTAATTACCTGATTCACTTCCAATTCATGCACTTCCATCATCATCGCAGTTTGGTTCTTCTCAAAGTGAACGCCGGTTCCAATAATTCCCATCAGTTCCCTAACTCTGGTCCCTTGCTTTGCTTTGCTCCGTTCGATGTTGTCGCTCGGTCACCAGTCGATTTCGCATGAAAATTGCTCATTTAAGCATGTGACCAACATTATACAAAACCGAACGAGGTATCCGCTTTTTGGGTAAGTTACGTTTTATTAATTAGTAAACAAATTTTAATGTACTAAAATATTATGTTGTACAATGTTGTTTAAATTTAAATAAACAAAAAATATCTTAGGAGAATAAACATTTATACAATTTAAATTACATTAATACTACATTTACTCACCATACATCATTACAAAATAAATATTTGAATATCTACCACTTTTTATATTGCTATCTTATCATAGTTTATGCTTTTGCGTTGTTACGCTTTTCTTCATTGGCAGATATTTTCTTACATTTTAGCTAACGTTTCCTTTATATTTCCGATTTATATGTGCACTTTTTTTACATTTTTCTTCGTATTTATGTTTTTTGTTTCGTACTTATGATCATTTATCGATCATTCTAATTCGCTGCCTCTAGCAAATCAAATATTCTTTTTAAATATTTTTATATAGATAACTTCTATATAAAAATCATTTCCGAACTGCCCTTTATACTCCTAAGTATCCGACTCATACTCGCGTTTGTTTTTGTATAACGTTTAAGGGAACTTTACTGCTTGAATCGTTTGGAAACTGACAGGTAGTTTAGTTTCTGAACAGCTAATGTCCCTCTAGTATTTGCATATGTTCCAATAACAACCTGGTATAAGTGCATAACAAGCTCAACAGGTATCTATTCAAACTCTCTCTGCAATAACTTAGACTCAGAATAATTTGGAAATGTTGAATTGAAATAAGTCTTTCAAAAGCTTTTAAGTAAGGTGTGTGTGAGATTAGTGTGTAGTTTTTGTTTAAAAAAACATCAATTTACTGAAACGTAAAGGGGCATCATCAAGGTTATATACTTTTATGTCATACCATGTGATTGTTTTATAAAATCGATCTGTCCGTGCGTTTTTCTTTTGTTATAAAAATAGCTGTTAATAGCATTGGGGGTAACACTTATTCTAATTTACTGTATACTCAATATATAGATTAACTGTAAAGTTGATGTACGAAAACAACGCTACAAGATAATAGTATATTCTGTAGCAAGGTTAAAGTGAAACTGAGCGGAAGCACCCTAACTACAAAGTTAGCGAGCGTCAGAAACTACGAATATATCGACTTTCAATTCTAACGAAATATGAGACTGTATTTTCCTGATCTTAGGTCTAGATCAGGATTTAGGCTGCTATCGATTCAAAATCCCAGGTATTTGAACTTGTTGACCTGTTCTAAAATGTACCCGTTTGTGGTACGAGGTTAACGAACATTTTGGTTTTTTTGTCAAGCAATCTATAAAAATAAAATTGTACCTCAACCATGCACAATAAACGGGCACATTTAGGAACAGGTCAAGAAGTTCATATATCATGGTACAATTCAACCTAAAGCTAAGATGACTACTATTACAAGAATAAATAAGAACAATAGTGGGCATAACAAGAATAGACAGGGTGAGAAAAACAAACGACAGAGGGCACTGCAAAATTTAAGATATTGTAAGATGAAGAAGGCAGCGTAAGAGGATGTGGTACAATCATGCGATCAAGCGAATGGATGAGAATAGACTCCCAAAAATTGCCCTAGGAAACAATCCGTCCAGTTCAAGACCTCCCGGAAAACCACCTAAAAGATGGAGGGATAGTTGGAAGTCTACCTCCCAGGAAATTAACCAGAGACAGCTTTAGAATTAAACTGATCGAAAGATCTCCAAGAAGTACAAGAAGAAAAAGAAGACAAGAATAAATAATAAACTTAATAGGCTTCTGGGTTGAACCAGGTCAATTATCACTGCCCCGAGCTTTCGACATCATAGATAATAATAAAGAGACATTGACTTAAACCCTGTACTCTTAGACTTAATACTTAATACAATGTGTACATAATATAAAACATGGAAACTTGTAATAACTGAAACCGAGGAATGGATATCACATACGTCTATACTAATCCCTAGATCCTTACTTAGATAATAGTAATTACTTGTCGCTTTCAAGAGATTATTTACTAGGTTAACGATTTTCAACAACACATGAAGCCATCGAAGTATATTAAAAGGATACTTAGATTTCATCTTCTTCTAATTTTGTCTTCTTCTTTAGTTGCCCTCTTCTGGCAATGGTTGGCGATGACTTCTGCAAATTCTTCTTTATCTTGGGCTTTTGTTATTAGTACCTGGAAGTCTATCCCAGTTAGTTCTTTGATGTTTTTTAGCCAGCTCTCAATCTTGCCCTAGAATTATCAATTGTAAGAAGTTATATCTATCGTATCTACGTACGCCTAAGAACAAACCCAAGGTAATTTGTTTTTTGTTTTTTCACTGTGTTTAGCAATTCTCAATCCACATTCATCTGTCTTAGAACTTCTCCGTTTCTGACATAGTCTCTCAAAAGAATCCTTACCATGCGACGAAATATTTACATCTCAAAGCATTCTAGTTTTAGAATTTTACTGAATTTTAATATTCATGCTCTTATATCGTATAGGTAGATGCTAGTCCATTGAAAAGTTACATTGATATTTAATTCTTAAGTGAACGCAATATTTAGTGGTGTCAATATTTTCAGTTGTTAAAAAAATAAACTAAACTGTTTTTATTCGAAACAACGGATGGAGCGTTCCATTTCAAAATTTTTAACGATTTAAGTTCTGTGAAGATGTTATTTATTGATGATATCCTCCAAAATCGTTTTTATTCCATGGTAAATACTATCTTGACTTATTGTTTTTATATTATCTACAGTTTAAATATTTGTATTAAATTAAAAATGTAATTGGACATAAGTGTTTCTAGAACTGTCTGATCTGGTTTACTTTGACAATTAGGGATATTTAAATTGGCAGGAAGTGGTTTGATGGGCTTAAAATTAAAAGGAAACATAGGTGCATTATGTGGGGACTGTGGGGTAGAAATGATTAATTTTCGTTTTTTTTACTATGCTATAGCGACTTGAGGAGGGTTGTGGTGTGTTTTTTGATAATATGTTTTGATTTCTAAGCGTGATTACTTGTGTGGCAGCAGAAGGGGTTGAATTTTTTGTGAATGTTGGCAGGGGAGGAAAACTGTTTCCGATATTTTCTAGAATGAAATATCTATACTGAGTGAACAATCTCGAGAAGGATCAATCACAGGAAGTTTTTGTCTCGATGAAAGAAGTTTTTTGCTCAATCATTAAGGTTTTTATTTTCCTTTGTAGATCATATTTTGGACATTTGACCTTTAATTTCTAGTAGATGATTAGGAATATAAGCTACCAAATTTTTAGTTTTTAACTTTAAATTTTTAACTAAATTATTTGCATCAGAAATTGATCTAAACAAAACTTTAATTCTGTTTTTTTCCAATGCCTTTAATTTCAATAATATTAGGAATATTCAACTTTTTATGCAAAATATGCGCGACAGTTAAGGGATGCAAACGGCCTATATTTTCATTGCTTGTTTTTTCTATGTCAACATAAACATTATTATTAAAATTGTACTTATCTGATTTGATGTTGAAAAATTTTATCGCTACTGCTTTTTGTGCTGTTAGAGTTTCTTTTTCTGGCAAGATTGTAGTACTGTAGTAATGTTTTATTCGCATTTTTTGCAGTCGAATCATCAAAATTTTCTATTAAACTGGATTTATTAATATGCATTTCACTATTATTACGAACACATGAAAGGTTTAAATCACCTATTGGCATCTCTGAGAAAATCGTCTCCCCATGGGGGGTCGCGGTTAACGAAGACTTGTGTCGTGCATTAGTATCTTCTAATATACCGCTTTCAAAATAATTTAATGAAAAATTTATTTTTTTTTTTTTTTAAATATTGCAAATAAAACATTCCCAGTGAACGAACTCTAAAGAGAAATAATGTCAATTTGTTATACCCCTGAGTTATCCACAACATAAAAGCCGAAATATGTAATAATTACTTTTACAGATGTGTGGACGAGACCACTGATTCGTCAGGAAGATACATTGTGCACTTATTAATTGGTGTACTTAGCGATAAAACCTTTCCAAAATCGCATTTAATTTCCTATAAGCAAGTGGAAAAAATCAAGGTTCTAACAATATCACGGAATCTACAAGAAGCATTAGCAAACTTTTTTCTACCTGCTGCTGTGCCTAATGATAAATTCTTGCTTCTTTTATCTGATGCCGCACCATATATGTTCATAATAGGACAAAATTAAAAAAAAGAACCTGTAAGAATACAGTGTTACAGAGATATGCTTACTGCTGTTCCACTGCCATCGCAACTCATTTTAACACGTTGGGGAACATGGTTGGAAGCAGCTAATTTCTATGCTGATAATTTTGTTGATAAAAAATGAATAATTAACCTTTTAATGGATGATAGTTGCTAATCTTTATTGGAAGCTAAGCAAGCCTTTCAAAATAACATCCTCCAATAGCAACTGTAATTCATAAAATCAAATTATAGTTTTGTCCAGAAAACTATAACTCGATTATAATCCTCCAAATTATCATTGTTAGAGAGTACAGTTTTAATAAAAGAATTTGAGTCATTGTGTCAAAACGGTAAAGGTACTATTGGAAAGGAAATTTTTCAAAAATTTAAAGTAAACATGGAAAAAAATAGTGGTTACCAGGTTCGTTCTGATGTGGTTCAAGTACTAGCTGGGACATTTTTCGAACCACTTAATTTAAAACCATCTATTATAGTAAATTTAAAAAATGCCCCAGTTACATCAGTTGATATCGAAAGAAGTTTTTCTATTTACAAATATATGTATTCAGATAGAAACCATAAGTTTTTATTAGAAAATTTTGAACATCATTTGATAATCTATTGTTACCAGAATTCAAAATAATATTTATATGTTAAAATAATTGTATATGTTATGTATTTATAATACTAAGTATTTTTGTAAATAAAAAAATATTGTAAATATTTTTTATTACATGCATATTTTCTAGATAAATATGCATATTTTTGCTTTAAATACTGCATATTTATGCGCATATTTCATAGTTTTCTATTTGCATATTTGCCTAAGTCTATACATAACGGTCACATTCTTAGAAAAGCACTTCTGGCTATTTCTATCCTTCTTTTGTATCATGATCTGGATCCAGTATATTATAGATTAGGCAGGATAATGATAGAATAAAGCCTAACTGGAAAATGTGTTTTTTTAAAGTAAAAGTGCACATAATATAACAGTAAATACTTTGAAAAACAATAAAAACATTTCTTTAAATTTAAATTAATCTTATTCAAAAATTGCATTCCTTATTTAGTAACATAACTATAAAAATCTCTTTTTCTTTAAATATCACGATAGTAGATTTTGAATAAAATTCAAATAAAATATCGAAAGTAAGTTTAAAATTTTTGATCTTAAGACTTAAAGAATTAAATTTTATATGTTAAATAAATTACGGCAAATCGGTCGCTTCAGTTTCAATCTTTATCACACACAAACACACACGCAAACATAAATTTGTTAATCGATAAAATAAAAAAAAAATCACAAACTAATATTAAAAACGTGAATAACTATCTTCTCTGGACTATAGAAACTTTACTGATATTTCTTCAATATGATAAAAGCACATAAAGGACTGACTTCGTTTTCAAAAAGGAGAGGTCACAGCAGTAGAAAGAAGCTAACAAAATTGAAGGCTAATCTAATCAGTTGATGTAAATGTAGGTGGGAAAACCAATTTATTCAAAATTCAATTTCAACTGCTTACCAGGAACAACTTATGCAGGACACGGTCGTAACTTAAATTTGGGAGGGTCAAAGATTTTGATTTTTGTAAAAACCTACAAAATATTATTTTTCTTTTAGGAAAAATAATAAATACTTAAAGATTAATAGTATTACAGAAATTTATATTAAACTTAATAGTCTTTCGGGTTGAACCGCGTCGATTATTATTGTACCGAGCTTTCGACATCCTTTTCGATGTCTTCTTTAGAGCTTCCGGGGTCTTAGTCTCCCGATCCGCCAGACACTACTACACTGATCACTAACCAATGCATTACTGGTACTGGGAATAGAGAACGGTTTATTTATGCCGTCGATGGTGACGTGGTTTGCGTGGTAATTTACGCAGGGATGGGTGCAGGGGGTTGACGTGAACATTTCTGATAGTAGAATTTTTATTGACGGGTGGAGCGGATAAGATTTTCTTTATGAGAAGTCTCCAAGTCGAAGGTAACCCTTTGCCATCGTAACTTTTATTGAGATAACTTGGTCTTTTTTCAATTGCTATGGCTTTTTGGATAATTCTTGGCTTATAGAAGCGGAGAAAGGCTACGGTTCTGGAGTTTTAAAAATACATTTTGATACCTGTATGAAGATAGTCTTGATCTAGAGCTGAAATTTGGATTCTACGATTTGTTTGGCCTGTATAGGATCGGGGGCAGTCTGCACAACGAATTTTATAACATCGTGTTATTCATTTGTAATGTTGTCTTTAATTGATTGGACAAGAAACTATGAAAGTTTTTGTTGGGGTGTAAATATTGTCTTTATTTTTCTTGATTTAAAAATTTTGTCAATTTTGTCGAAAAAGCTTATTGATCTGGAAACAAGCGTATTATTGACTGAATTAATTTGTGAAGGGGGATGATGAGAGTTGGCATACAAGTAACGAGTGGTATGGCAATGACGAATGTATCGGTAATATATCGTAGCCAGTTTGTGGGTATAAGCATTGATGTGGATAGTGCTCGGATCTCGAAGTCTTCCATAAAGATATTGGCAATTACTGGATATAGTGGAGAGCCCATTGGGGCACCATTTATTAGTCTGTAGAATTGATTTTAAAAGATAAAGTATTTGCTGGACATACGATGATTGTTGAGAGATAAGTGGTCTTGCTGGATACTGTATTTAATTTTTAGAATGTTTAGAGTTTTGTCTGTAGGAATGTTTATAAAGAGTGAAACGATATCAAAACTTACTATAATTTCCGACGATGAGATAGGGTATTGTCTAAGAAGTTGATTAAATAAAAAGGATTTTTGACAAAGCATGGAAACATTTTCGGCAGGAGGTTGTAAAGTTTTGACCAAGTACTTGTCCAATGGATGTGTAAGTCAGTTGTATGCACTAAAAATGAGATGAGGAGGAATATCGGGTTTGTGAATTATGGTTAAACCATATATTCGAGATGTTCAAGAAGACTTTTCACGAGTTTTCAACCAATTCTTCAAATTACAAACTTTTTACACGTGGTTGGCAAATTTTGCAACTAAAGTGTGTACAGCTCAAACTGAGCCAAGGTACCAAATATTTTAACTTTAAAGGTGGTTGCATATTATTATGCACGTTGCGTTTCCAGCACATAGCGTTTAGTTTTCGAAAAATATAATTTAAATGGTTTTAAATATGAACAACTTACACTGTCCGGAACGTAGCGTTTCAGACACTTAACGTTTCCGTTCAGTAAATTCGAAAACAACATTTTATTGATGCCGACGGCTACGTAACGAGTCGTGACCGGTTGGTAACGATAATGTGAATTAGATGTCCGTCGTTTTCCCCTCGTTGCCTCTTTAGGTATTTGTTTGATTTTGATACAAAGTATCTAAAAAAAAATTTCAAGGCTATTTTGTTATTTATGCATGTGTTTTTATTGCTTTGTGACAATTAATCCCAAAAGTGAAAAATAATTAGGACTTTTGTACGGAAGTGATACCTCTTCTTTTTAAAAATACTTTTTGGTTTGATATGTATGGCTTCTTCAAATGTAATAATATGTATGTATTTTGTTTTTTAACTGAAGGTGTAATTAAATTTAAAACATATTTAAACTGAATCCTATTCATTCTAAAATATCCATAATATTTTTCATCGTCATCAATTAATTCTCTGTATAAAGTCCAGTATTCACCTTCCTTCTTCCCTTCTCTTAGTATTGGATATACTTCAAACATTCTTTTTAACACAGTTTTTTATTCTTCATGGTTAAGTAGAAGAGCAATTGTACATAATTTTTGTCGAGAAAAGCAAGATCATATTTCACCGAACCAAACTGAAACGTTCTATGTATGAAAATGTGAAGGCGCAGTCCGATTGCTGGAGTGGAAACGAACGCTACGTGCCGGAAACTATACGTGCACGATAATATGCCGCGACCTTAAGGACAGAGGAAAACCGCCTGTCTCCGCCTTACTGATAAACGTGGACATATATATATATATATATATATATATATATATATATATATATATATATATATATATATATATATATATATATATGTATATATATATATATATATATGTAAATTTTATTTAACAGTTCTCTAGGGTTCTTAAATTAGATTAGAAGCAGATACCTTTTGGTTGATTTATTCATTCATGATAAATTAATAATATTGTACAATGTTTGAACAATATTTCATAGAGCTCCGTTTTAAAAGAGAGTAATATTAGACTGAAAAGTAATCCTCCTTTTTTTGTTTAAGGCCCAACTGATTTCATTCTTTTTAACTATTTTTAACTGCACAACGTTCATATATATTCCGTATTTGAGCATTGAATTTTCTTTTTAATTTTATACACATAACACATACTCGCTTTTTTCCATTTCATTAATAGTGCTATTACTCTACTACATATAATATCTTTATCTCTATCCTCATTACTTTTTTATCCCAATACTAAGAAACTACTACTTTTCAGAATAATTTAAACATTTAACATTATTATATATTTTGTTGTAGTAGTTACTTTATCTTTAGATAAACATTATAGATACCCTGTTTTTTTTATAGTCAGTTTTAGACCTGTTTTTTTTAATCTCTGTTTGACTGTGTCAGTGTTAACGCTAAATCTATTTAAGTGTTTCATACTAAAAATACTTGTGTGTGTGTGTGTTTGTGCATTATTGGCTTCGGAGTCTCTGTCCATTCGCCATCTTACCTTTATGGGATTATTTTGTATTTTTTTTTTTTTTTCGGAAGCTCTAAAGGAGTGCTTCTTGCTTTCTTCTCGTTTGCTATACAATACAGTTTTTTTATATATATATTTATTTATTTTTTTTCTTATCTTTTTATCTTATATAATTTGGGATATTAGACTAAGATACAATTTGACGCTCAGGGGTCGATCAGAGCCTTCAGACGAGACAGGTGGACCTCGGATAGACTTAGGGCTTTGCACGAAGGGAAAAAAACATAATAGGGTATAAACTTAATCTAATACATAAAATATGTTTATACAAAATTTGATAAATATTACAATCTTCTGAATTTAATAATTGGGTTAGGTTATATGGTTTGGTGATTTTGGGTATTTTGGTTATTTCTGCACTTATAAAAATACTTAATCAGCATACATTAAGTGCCAGAAAATGTGCATCTTGTTTACTCGTTCGTTTACTTGTTTTTGATAGATTTAGTGATCTAATCTATGTCTCATTTAGTGTATGTTTTATCCGTTTTTCTTACCATCTTGTGGATATTATCTTGATCTTTTGCAAATATTACTTCTGTCATCTGTAAAATACACACTGTACAGTTTATGAACTTTAATTGGAATACCCATATGTCTACATTTTATTATTATAGCTAGCTCAGGTTCACGTATATATTTAGAACCCCCTCCAAATAAATCTTAAAGCACATAGGCACAACCTAGGCCTGTTTGGTGAACTATTTTTTTTGTTATTTCTTTCCAATCTTTATTCAACTCGTTACAGCATTTACATAAATAGATGGAATTGGCTTGTCTTTTAGTGCCTACCACAACTTGGACAATGGGGCATTCTCACACGCCCTTTGAGGATCAGTAAATATCATGTGCTTCTTAATATTGTGTTATAAGTACTTTAGTATTCTTTGTTATAAATAAAGCATAGTGTCTTCACAAGAACGACTAAATAGTACGAAAGCCACTCTGAAGATATTGAAATTATAAGCAATAAATTTCTATAATTTTTTTTATACTAATATTCTATTTCTAATGTTTTTTTTATACTAAAGAAACTACTATTATTTATATTAAGGAAATAAAATAATAAAAAACAAATTTAATATTCATGAATATTTTAGCAATTTTTATTTTTAAAAGGTGAAGAATGAACTCAATTTAAATTAATTTATTTACTCACAAAGTGCATCCCTTAATAATAAATACTCCATATACGTCACTGATATATACTATTTGCAAACATTCTAAAGACTAAACTCGGTGAATAGTTTTATCGAGTAGGGAGGATGAAGGAGAAGTCCCTAAAATATGAATTTCGCCCTCACAATAACGGTTCCAAAACAATATTCATTGTTTGTGGATTCTAAAGAAAGGAAATTAATAAATTTGAGTAAGGAGTGCCTATCTATATTTTCGTCATTTAGAATGACTTTATCTTAGAATTAAAAGAGACCATGATATTGTTTATAATTACGTTAACTTGAATAAACATAAAGATCCACGGAAAATTTTAAGGTAATATTGATATCAGATTTTTTTTGTCTATAAAAACTCCCACGGAGGGCCAAATTTTTAACAATATATAAAAATTCCCATAAACCGATCCAAAAAAACTAAATATGAACAGCAATGCTTTAATCTAGATTAGATGTTTAACGAAAATTGTATTACAAATATTATAAAATTAGTATCATTTATGCATGATTATCATATCAAAATGATAATTGAGGCCGTCAGCCCAAAAGTGGCCCAACTCATAATTTTTCGTATTCGTAGGTACTCATCTATTGCAATTTATTTAAAACTTAATAAATATTGCTGCAAAAGCAGCCTAACCCTAGTTTTTCCCATGGATAATAGATGGTATGGGAAAATATTCTGTCTGTACGTATTGTTTTTAAGTGTACGTATAGTGTAAAACTGGCCTAACCAAGCTTAGTCCATTTTTGCATTTTGGCAGCACTGTCAGTCAGGCTGTCAGTTGTCATCGAAATATACGCACAATATATTTTCCTGTACACACCGCCAAAATTTGTGTTGTTGTAACAAGATTATGATAACGACGATGATGCTTGAACTACCTGGTGCCCAGGATGAACATCGTCTTTTGGAGTTTTATGTTATTTATTTATTTATTTTCAACGGACTGCTGCCCAATAAGATTAACAATATTTACAATGTATACAATAAAACAAAATAAAGTATAAATATCACAAACAGAAAATATTGGAGAGATTAACTAACCTGAACGAGCGTATAACCAGAATAGAATATACCACCAAAGGATATCTAAAAGACTTGATAGTGGCGGGTAGTTTACGAATAGTTTAATGGAATGCAAATGGCATCTTGAAACATCAGCTAGAACTACAAGCGATACTAGGTATAGAAAAAATAGACATATGTCTCATTTCTGAAACCCATTTTACGAATGAGTCACATATTAGATTTAGGGGTTATAAAACTTATCATGCTACTCACCCTGATAATGCCGCTTAAGGAGGTAGTGCAGTAATCTTCTTCTTCCTATGCCGTCCCCATTAACGGAGGTTGGCGACCACATTTTTAAAGGCTTCTCTATCTTTTGCAACGTGGAATAATTCGTCTACAGTCATGTTTGTCCAGTCTCGAATATTTCGCAGCCATGACTTCCTCTTTCTACCTATTCCCTTTTTGCCATCGACTCTACCCTGCATGATGACCTGCAGAAGACTATATCTATTATTTCTTAGTATGTGTCCAAGGTATGCAGTCTTGCGTACTTTTATCGTTCTCAACAATTTTTTGTCTCGACCCATTCTTCTCAGCACTTCCTCATTGGTGACCCTGGCAGTCCATGGGATTCTCAACATTCTCCGGTATATCCAAAGTTCAAAGGCTTCAATCTTTTTAACTATTTGCGCTTTTAGTGTCCATGTTTCTACCCCGTACAATAGTTGCGACCAGACGTAACATTCAACAAACCTCAGTCTCAGCGCAATATTCAGATTTTTGTCACAGAACAATTGTTTGAATTTTAAGAACGCTGCCCTTGCCATTTCTATTCGTACCCGGATCTCTTGGTCTGGATCTAATTCTGTGTTGATGTAAGCTCCCAGATATTTATATTTTGTCACTCTCTCTATTTGCTGTCCACCAAGAGTTAGTTGTTCATTATTTATTGGACTCCTTGATACTATCATAAATTTGGTCTTATCTGTGTTGATGTCAAGTCCCATTTGAATGCATTCACTATTTATTGCATCTAGTAAAGTTTGTAGATCTTCTATACTCTCAGCCATAATTACCGTGTCATCTGCAAATCTCATGGTGTTTATGATTTCTCCACCAATTCTTATTCCCTCTTTTCTTTCCCATAAGGCTTTTCTGAATATGACCTGTGAGTACACGTTGAAAAGCGTCGGAGACAAGACGCATCCTTGCCTAACCCCTCTCGCAATCGGTATATTATTTGTTTCTATATCGTTCACCTTTACTACTGCTTTCTGGTTCTAGTATATAGCCTTAATAAACTCAATGTCTTTTTTGTCTAAATTGATGTTTTTTAATTCATTTATTAACTTCATATGCTGCACTCGGTCAAAGGCCTTCCTAAAGTCTATGAAGCATACATATGCACTCTTGTTATATTCCCGACATTTCTGCAAGAGTACCGTCAACGCAAATAATGCCTCTCTTGTACCCATGCCTCCTCTGAAGCCAAACTGAGTTTCATCTATCTGCTCCTCACATTTCTTATAAATTCGGTTTTGAACAATTTTCAAGAGAATCTTTAAAGGGTGGCACATTAGGCTTATCAATCTATAGTCATTACATGATTTGGGATTGTTGTTTTTTGGTAGAGGTAAAAATATCGATTTAAGCCAGTCTTCCGGGATGTTGCCCTCTACATATATGTGGTTGAGAATTCGGGTGAGTCTCTTTATATTACCGTCATCTAAGGCTTTTAACAGTTCAACTGGAATTTGATCAGGACCCGGTGCTTTTCCTTGTTTTGCATTCTGTAGGGCATTCTTTACTTCTGAGGGTAAAATTTGTAGGTATTGTTTTTCTTCACCTATATCTTGTTCATTTTCTCTCTCGTCATGGAAAAGATGGATTATATATTGTTCCCATACTTCCTTTATTTTGCTCTCTTCAGTAAGTATTTCTCCATTATTATCTCTTGTTATGAGTGTTCTTCTTTTTCTGGTGTTGCCTGTAAGTTCTTTCATTTTTTTTATGTAAGTTTGAGGTGTCATGTTTGTTGCTGAGTTCTTCCAATTCCTGGCATTCTTTGTTCATCCATTCCTCCTTAGCCTTTTTGATTTCATATTTGATTTTATTCTTGATGGTTTTATATTTATTTTCATCTTTTATATTTCCGGTGTCATCCAGTCTTTTTTAATTATTTTCTCTTCTTCGCCTAGGACCTCCTTTCCCGCTTTTAGTATGGCTTTTTTCATATCTGCCCATTCAACGCTTCCTTCAGTTAATTTATTTATCTCTGCGTTTAGTTGCTGTTGGCAGTTGTCGTCTTTTAGGTTTTTGATGTTAATTTTGGTGGTTTTAACTTTTTTCTCCGGTTTCCTGAGTTTAATGTTGACGTTTGCTAGTAATAGATTATGATCCGTATCTGCATCTGCGCTTGGATAGGTTTTTGCACTTTGTACTCCATTACGAAACCTTTTGTTAATCGTTATAAAATCTATTTGGTTTCTGATTATATTGTTGGTGTTATCTTTTGGAGAAGTCCACGTGTATAATCTTCGTAGGGGTAGGTCGTAGTATGTATTTGTTATGACTAATTCTTTCTCCTGGCAGTAATAATAAAAGAAAATATTATGCACTATCAGGAAATGGGATAAAGAACTAAAGAATTTCAAACTACATCAGTAAAAATTAAATGTAATAACTATGAGGTAATCGTCACAGCGGTTTACAGTCCGCCAAGACATGCCTTCAAGAAAAATCAATATGTAGATTTCCTGACCAGTCAAGGACATAGATTTATCCTTGGAGGAGACTTCAATGCAAAACATACGCATTGAGCGTCATGACTGACTACCACCAAAGGGAAAGAATTTTTAGAAGCAATGAAATATATAAAATGCGACGCAATATCAACGGGAAAGCCAACATATTGGCCTACTGATACAAATAAAATCCCAGACCTTATCGACTTCTTTGTAGTCAGAAATATTTCAACAAATTACATAGAGATAGAAATGGCATTGGATATAAACTCGGACCATTCCCCAATTATTCTCACACTCAGTGACACTGTTATCAAAATAGAAAGCCCACCTAGACTTTTTAACAAAAATACTGACTGGAAAAGTTTCCAGATAGACCTTAAAGAGAAGATTAACCTTTCAGTTCCATTAAGAACCGTTAATCAACTAGAGGCAGAAGTAGAATTACTCAATAAAAATGTACAACAAGCTGCTTTTAACAACAGCACGAACAGTGTCGAATAAATAAAAGAAAATAATGACCCGAAAGAAATCAAGTGGCATCAGTCTAGAGCACCAGTTGATAAAAGTAGATTAAATAATGCCACATAAAAATTAAAAAGAGAAAGTCAAAAAATTAAAAACGAATCGGTTAGGGATTACTCATTGTGGAAGGTACCAAACGATTAAAAAGGCCAATCTTACAGAATCCACCAATTAGGAATACTAATGGTAGCTGGGCAAGAAGCAGTATACAAAGGCCAACAGGTTTGCTGACCACCTAGAAAATACTTTTCAACCATATGAAGAACATATAAACGCTTCCTTTAGGCTGAGGTACGTACCAAAGATATGTAAGGTGGCAGAAATTATAATGACACTGAAACCAGGAAAACCTCTTTAAGAAGCCTTTTCATATAGACCTATTTCACTGTTACCTGTCATGTCTAAATTATACGAAAAATTACTCTTAAAGAGACTAAAACCGATTATATAGAAAAAAAATCTAATTCTTAATCATCAGTTTGGGTTTAGAGCAAGCCAGTCAACGATAGGTCAGGTGCATAGAATAACAGATATAGTAGAAAAATCTCTAGAAAAAAGAAAAGTCTGTTCCGCAATTTTCATCGATGTAGCGCAGGCTTTTGACAAACTGTAGCATGAGATATTATATCATAAAATGAGATACTAGTTACCAAAACAATATTCTGAACTACTAGAATCATATATATCCGACAGATACTTTCGAGTTGAATATGAGGAATCATATTCAGAATTAAGAGAAGTTAAAGCTAGAGTTCCACAAGGAAGTGTCCTAGGGGTAGTACTATACATGCTGTATACCAGCAATATTCCATCATTAGAACCTAACACAATTGCGACATTTTCAGACGCCACATGCATTCTAGCAGTCGGACAAAACCACGAGGATGCAGCAACCATGCTACAGAACTCTGTTGAACAAATTAACATCTGGACCAGGCGATGGCGTATCACATTGAATGAAACAAAATCTGTTCATGTCAATTTTGCGAACAAAAGAGAACAACATATCCCAGTTAGTATAAATAGAAACCAAATACCTTATGCAAATACGGCAAAATATTTGGGTATGACATTAAATTCCAAGCTACGTTGGAAACACATATTAAGAAAAAAAAAAAGGAGGAATTAGAAGTTAGGTTCAGATAGATGTACTGATTGATGGGAAAAAAATCCACTTTGTCTACTTACAACAAATTTTCATTGTATAAGCAAGTCGTTAAACCGATATGGACATATTAGATACAGCTATGGGGCTTTACAAAAGAAAGTAACATCCAAATTATACAACGATATCAGAATAAATTCTAAAGGAAGATCGTTAACGCTTCATAGTACTTCAGAAACTGTATCTTCATCGAGACCTCCAGATGGATACGGTTATCCAGACAATAAGTAAGTTTGCCGAGAGTCATGAACAAGGGCTCTCCAACTACGTAAATGTCGAGGCCATCAAACTCCTAGACAACACCAACCAGATAAGAGAACGAAGCCGTTTGAGTTAGTGCTATAAGTGTAATGTAACCTTAGAGAAATTTTTTTGTAATATTTCGTATGTAGAACTAACTTGCTTATTGATTACAGTGAATGATCAGATATCAAATAAATAAAAAAAAGTATATCACAAACTTAATCACGTAATTTAGTTTGACACATCAAAATGATGATTCCCTATTCCACAGCCACTGAAATAAACACATGCCTGAGACCAGAAATGAATTCGGCTATCGGTGTAAAAAAATCTAAATCTATGTGAATATTTGCCCATCTTATTTCTCGAGATAAAAAAATATGTGCATAGTTCGTGTGAAAATGAACATAAAAAGTTTGGTTTAATCGTGTTCTACGGAGAGGTACACGCAGACCAACCTGCCCAAGTAGGTAAGGACACAAGACTGTAGAATTAATTATCTTTGTATCTTTAATTAATAATCGTTGGTCATACAATGAGAGAATGTAAAGTTGGGTTTCAATTTGATTATAATTTACTTGATTTAATTCAAAAGGTATACCCTGTTTTTATGCTACATATTTCAAGAACTTGTGTTGAAATGTCTCAATTTTTTTGATGAAGTAAATATTATACGATATAAACGATACACAAGAACAATACTCTAGATAAGTCTGACTAAAGACCAATATAGTAATTTAATCGTTTCAATATTTTGAAAGTCCCTAGTGAATCTTTTTATAAAGTCAAGCGTTTGTAAAGAGATGGAAATTATTGACGTGTAATTCCCAGATCACGAATTTCGGTAACCCAGTCAACAAGAATGTTCTGTATATTATAATTATATTCCATTGGGTCTCTCGATCGTCCAAAAGAAACATCATGACACTTGGATGCGTTCAGGGCCATGGCATTAAACACACACCACTCACTCAACCGATCGAGATCTTGTTGAGGATTAACATAATCTTCTATATTATTGATAATTGTGTAGAACTTTAGATCGTCCGCAAAAAAAAGAGGTAAACTGTGCTGGAAGCAGTGGTGTATATCATTGATGAATTTGTTTAATAACAGGGGTCCCAAATGAGAATACTGAGGTACTCCTGAATGAACCTTAATCTCACTGGAAACAAAATCCCTGATATGCACCATCTGAATTCGGTCAATCAAGTATATTCTCAGCCATCTAAAAAGTGGCCGATCAACACCCATTTTAAGTTTAACTATTAAAATATTATGGTTGACCCGATCAAAGGCTTTGGAGAAATCAGCGAGTAGTGCATGTACCCTACAGCCCCTCTCCATGGCCTTCCTCAGGAAGTCCACAAACACTAGTATATAACATTTAGTTAATCTGCTATTTCGAAATCCAAATTGCTGGCCTACTAGTTGTTTTTTAAGTGAAGCTTTAAGATAGTCACATACAAAAAATTGAAATATCTTTGACATTACAGTAATTATACTAATAGGCCTGTAATTATTCACCAATGAATTACCTTCCGCTTTAAAAATGAAAAACTGTGTGAACTAATTTTCAGCATTCTAGAAATTTACTCTTATTTAAGGATAGAATAAAATTGTGAAAAAGAGAACTGGATAATATAAGACAACAATTCTTGAGAAAGCTGGGAGGCAATCCATCAGGACCAGGACTCTTATTCACGTCCAGTTCTGATAATTTTAAGAAATATCAGATATAGTTATGTTGAAACCAGTCAAGTTAGTTAGTCATATTTAAGTATAATAGACTGTAGAAAAATATATGCAAAAAGATTTACAATATCTGGTCCGTGACTGGATTCAACACCACCATAAGTCAATACAGCGGGCAAGGAAGGTTTTCCCCTCTATGAATTTACAAACGACAAAAATCGCTTCAAATTGTTTCCTAGTGATAATTCTGTAAAATAAATACGATTTCTGTAGCCTTCAGCTTTTAACAATTTACAGTTGGCCCTCAGCTGAGAAAAAGTTCAAAAATACAAATGTGATTTAGATAAAAGTTATTTTTTCTGACCTATCTTTTTCTTAACTATCAGGTCCTTCAGCTCTAAAGGAAACCAAGAAGGGAATATACGTTTTGAATACCTTTTTAGGGAGATAAATAATTCTACAGCTAAGCAAACTATATCATAAAAAATGTTTACAATTTGATTTAGTGATTTTCCTAAAAATAAATTACTTTAACAGAACTGTGATAAAAAACCAATTTCATTTGAAATTAGTCAAGAATCAGTACTCGGGGGTTTTCGAGGGCGCTGAATGTGAATATTGCACAGCGATGGTCTCCAAGGAGCTTTATAGTGTTTTATGTGGATACAAATCGAATATAACAAATTAACAAAAAAACTTCAGGAAACGAGGTCAACGCTGGATACCAGATACCTTGGAGATCATTATCCTCGTAATATTCGTGATCAAAAACCCCAAAAATCTCCGACTAATGCTATCGTAATATTCATATTTATGGATCTCTAAAACCCCCGAGAAATTACTTTGAACTAATTTCGAATGAAAATAACATATAACATCAGAATGTATTAATTTCATTCTTGTCAATATTTTCTCATTTGCAAATTTTTTATTGTCTATTTAATTTAAAAATTTTCCTTATGCACAAAATGCAATTTTAATTTTATCGCTATGAATTTTATTCTACCCAAATTGGTAGGTTTGGCAGTATTATTTCCATTTAAAAGCGTAGGCGCAAAATTTCGGGTCAATGCTTTGTAAATGCATTTATTTTTTTCGAATCCTGAGACAACTAATAAGTATTTTTGAAAAATTTAAACGTAAAATGAAAGATTACATCATTACCGAGGGCCGAAAGTCCCTGAAAACTTCTATATAGTTTATTTTAGTAAGTTACAGGGGTGAAAAAGAAGAGAAATTTAGTGTGATTTTTAATTTCAAATATCTCATTCAAAAGAAACTTTTTGTTTATTCTGACGGACTTCCGGCCGTCGGTAGTAATCTAATATTTCATCATGCGTTTAAATTTTTCAAAAATATTTATTAGTTTTCTCAGGATTCGAAAGAAATTAAAGCACTTAAAAAGCATTGGCCCGAAATTTTGCTCCTACGCTCTTAAGGAGTTTCCGTTTAATTTAAAATGTATTTTCTGTTAATTTGAAACAAAAGTGTAATTTCAGTTACATATTTATTTTATTTTTTAACTTAGCTTCTGAATATAATTAGGGGAAATATAGTTACTTTTCATGCAAAAGTAGCCTATGTCACAAAAAATATTAATTTATATTGATTTTCTAAACATAATCTGCTTCATTACGAGGAATGTACCATAGTAAATAAATAACACCCACTCAGAAACTAAATACAAGTACAATATATAATAAATACAATTTATTTAATTTAAATTTATATAAATTCAAATACCTTAAACTCCAAACTAACTTAAGCTTAGGCCATATTTGCGCTGACTACCTCAATTATATAGTATAGTCTAGGATATGACGATTTTCTGTTTAGAATTATTTTTATATGCATGGATTTGCTTGAAATTTTGAAAATAGGTATAAAATAGCTCAAAGATCAAAACCTACCTTACAGCAATATGTACTTTTCTTCTGTGGGTGGTTACCACACCAACGCGGGGGTAAAAAGAGTATATTAAAACAAAAACCATGTTAGTCGCTAAAATAGTACATTTTAAGACAAAAATACTTTTTAGAGTTTTTTCGAACAGGAAATATTTTTGGAGTTATTGGTGACTGAATGTTTACAAATTACACATCAAAAAAATGCTTTTAAACGGTTCATTGCTAATAACTTTAACAATTTAGATTTTATCGGGAAAACTGTTTGAATGTAAAATGAAGCTTATAAAACAAAGCGATTTGTTTTTTATTATTATTGTAAATTTAACATTAACAAAGTAAAGGCAGTTCGGAAGTAGACTTGTATTCATCGAAAACAAAAATCCAAACATATATCATGTTGAATAAGCGGGAAACGGTTTTCATGGAAAACTTATAGAAACTTTTTTAAATACTTTAGAGTAACCTTCAAAATGATCACTGATAAAAGTAATTTGCATGAAAATTAAGGTAAGTTATAACTAAAATAAAGTCCGCTAAGAAAATAACAAACTTACTCCCGCCAAAAGTTTTTTCCCTTATATTTTACATAAACAATATTTATATCACTTTTTTATATCAAGTATATATTTATTTTCCCGTTTTTTAATTAAAATTGATAAATAATTTACGAGATATTTGCAAAAAAGCAGTTTTTTGCACTAATTTACAAATTTGATTAATTTGTTTATTAACAAAATAAAACGTTTTTAATACATTTGAACATCGAGGAATTATAGTCTTTTAAATTTGTGCAAAATTTCCTCCTGATCGGTCAAATAGTTTAAAACTTATTTAATTTATTTATCCCTGAGGCTAAATATTTAAACTATTGAACTTGCTCTATTTGCTCTGCTGGACACATTTAGTAAATTTCATAGGATTCTTTAAGACTTAAACTATCTCAGAAGTTAAATGCATATTGCGTTCTCATCGAAATTATTTACATAATAAACGTTTGAAAAAGGGGTATGTTTTTTACTTATAAACAATTGCAATAACTTCCCTATTTTTCAAACTACAGACTTGTACGTACAACCATTAGATAGCTGGTAAAAAAAACTCACATTAAAAAAACCTTCTATGACAAATAAGAACGACGTTAGGGACTATTTTTTTTAAAATCATATCTCCATTGTTTATAATCATTAAGAGGTAAAATTTCTACAAATTTTGAATGAAAATATAAACTTTATATTGATACTTATAGCTATAAAAATCATCCAATTTTTCGAAACTTACAGCCCTTCGAAACGAAGGTACTTCGAAAGATCGACATAGAAAAGTGGAGGGGATAACTGTTTCAGCTCCGTTTTTTTTTTGAGATCGGAACTAAATTGAAACACGTAGGAAAAATTTACTCGGCTTCCATTGCAGCTAGAAGACCTTTTTTTTTAATCTGAGGTAGTTCGTCGAAATATGAATAACTACATAGTTTTCAGTTTCCGGGAAATATGGAAAACCTCGCAAAAATTGAGTCCATTTGAAATTCGCCGTAAAAGGTTACTTTTTTTTAGTCTGTCGCAGTATTAATAATGATGACATAATTTTCATATTTCCCTGAAAATCAATAATTATTATATTCCTTATATTAATTTTATTAATTTTAAATTATACATGTTGATTTTCCGGGATTTTCCGAAGATTTCTGGGGGGGAAGGTAGGTGTAAAGTGAAAAATTTTGTCATCATTATTAATACTGCCACAGAATATTCCAGCAAATTAAAAAAAGAGTTTTTACGGTGAATTTCAAATGGACTCAATTTTTCCGAGGTTTCCCATATTTCCCTGCCAGTAAAAAAGAGAGGCTTCTAGCTGCAATTGAATAAGAGTAACAAAAAGAGAAATCAAACGATTTCTACTAGCGAAACTGAATTCAAATCTTAACCACTGTGTTTCCTAAAATTTGCGAAACAAACAGCTGGATAAATTACTCGGCAAGGGAATCTAAACTTGCATTCCACAAGCCGTTCATCCTGGTCAAAATTCTTAGTAAATTCAGTTTTTGGTACTTCAAACTAAGTAAATAACAAAACAGAATGACGGTATTAGATTTTTGTTTTGATACAGTGCAGCAACAACCGCTGATACGTATTTCGACCTTCTTAGGTCTCTTCAGAACGGTATAGTCACTGCTCTGAGCAGTGACTATACCGTTTACGGTTTACGCGTTCTATCTCTTCTTCATTAAATAAAAGAAGACCTTAATCTATATTAATCTTTCTGACTGCCATCCACTTTTCGACTGTCTTTAAACTGTTAATTGTAAGGCCTGTCGGATAACTTTCTTCACTTACTAGATTTACTAATGTCTGGAGCTCTTGTAAATTTTCTGCAAGAACGGCTGGATTGTCAACATATCTGATCTGTATGTGTATCTTACTCCCCCTTGTCTGTCACACAAAGCCTTCCCAAAGATTTCTTAAGAGTATAAATTAAAAAGACTGGGTGACAATACATAACCCTGTTGTACTCCTTGTTTGATGGGTAGTTTTTCACTATGACTATCTCCAATTTGGATAGAGGATACTTGGTTGTAATATTTGGCCTGCAGACAATCGAAAAGTGTATCTTGTTATACTCAGTCAAATGCCTTCTTAAAGTCGATGAAACAAACTTTTCTAAATTCATTGCTTATTTCCCATTCTACTTTTACACAAAAGGAATGCTTGGTTTGGTATAATTCGTAAAAGTATCTTAACTGTGTGATCATCAAAATCATAAGTCTAAAGTTGCTGCATTTGGTGGGCCTGCTTTTCTTTGGTAATGTTATAAAGAATGACTCCAACCAATTATCTTGTATTATTCCTTCATTGTAAATTTTGTTAAAGGGAGTGCTTAAGTAGGTAATAGTTATATTAATAGGTTAAGTAGGAAGTAGTTTTTGCTGTGTTAAATACGATTTCTAAATTAAATTTTCGTAAAATTTTTGCAAAATTTACATACCGAAACAGCCTATATTATGACATTGTGAAATCGTAAATCTGATTATATATTATGTGAAATTTAATGAGTGTCTAAATTGTTGACTTCCGCCAATTAAATGTCAATTTATAGCCCCTCCTCAATTTAATTTTTTTTTAATGTAAAAAGAACTTGAATTTTTATTTTAACTTTTCTTTATAAAAAGGAAACGAAGAAGTATGTTTTTAAGCTTAATCTGTAAGGAATACATTTGAGTATTATTGCTTTGACGACGAAAGAATTTATGCAGAAAATAGCATTTAATAAGAGTCAAGAAACGCAATTGAAAATTTCGCTAACAGTCAAATAAATATATCGGATGGATCTGTACAAAAATCTAAGTTCTAATTTTTTTTCAATTTTAATATGGACAAAATACCACAAAATGTGAATTATTGGAACAAAAATCATTTCAATTACTGTGATGAGCTCTTGAATAAAAATATTTAGTACACTTAGGATCAATGGTAAAATGAGTAAGTCTATTTCCAAGTCTACTTCTTTTATCTTCTGCAAATCAAAAATCTCCTGAAATACACCCTATCGTCAATAAATGCCGAGAGCGATTAGTAGCTGGTCATTTCCGATCAAATAATAAATTATATATTTGAATCATTTAATTTACATTCTGATTTGATTATTACAACTACTTTTTACCCCACACAATTCACATCACGATAATAATAATTAATATTGTCACTAACGGTCAACCATAATTGACAAAATTGTATTTAAAATGGAATGTTCATGATTGAATGTTACGATCGTATATTTTAAATATTTTCTAAATATCTAAATAGAATCGTATTATTGCTATTTGTTCCATTGAATATTTTAGTAAAAATATAAATATATTTTAGTGCTTAATAGTTTGTAGAGTATTGTTCGCTGCAAGATATTTCGGATTTAATCTTCTAGGTATAGTTGTACACAGGGTCGGACTTATATACTGATACATTTTATCAAAATTACGCCAATCCCACAAAGTAAAAGAAAAATACATATAAGTAATACTTTTATATTAAAATATATATTGACCATAGTGAAAAAATACAAAAAAAACTTATTTTAAACTTAACTATCGTCTACATTTAAATAGGTATCACTATTATCACTATCGTTTAAAGCTATAACTACTCAATTTATAATGTTTTGGAAGTGTAAGTATTTTTCTTCTAGTTTTTTGACATACTCTATACATTTTCATACATATTTTTATTTGTACATACAGTTGGGATCAAGTATACAATCAACTAAATACGTTTGAAATGAGAAAGACGTAATTTATGAAACTTTGAATGCAACTACAATGATTTATAGCGCCTCTGATGATATATTTCTTGTTATTACTCTACTTCTAATTTCAACAAAAATACCGTTTACTTATTTAATTTAAACAGAAAACCCTGTATATTTCTGCAGATTTTAAAATAACTTGTTACTTCTAAATCTAGTTAGTTGTTTTATTTATTCAACTCCCAAGTTGAGTGACCATTCAATAATATCGGTCAGTTTTCGTAATAATTTTCGAAATTTTAATGTCTCTAGTAAACGTTACAGATGTCTTAACGAGGAAAAATATATCAAATCCAAATGAATTTACTTTCTTGTGATTGGGATTTAGATACTACTGATATCAATACTATTTACAATGAAATTTTATCAAACAGTCAGTCTGTCATAAATAAAATAGCACCTACTCAAACATGTCAGATCAACAGTAACATACCATGGTTTGATAATGAAGTTAATAGTAAAATTAAATTTATGGACAAATTATACAAAGATTTTAAAACTGCTAACATAAGTGATAGAAATGCCGAATGGGAGGATTTTAAAAGAACAAGAAATGTGGTAGTTAACATTATGTTAAAAGCAAAAAAGAACGATATTATTTTGATAAAATTGAAAGGTATAAAAATAACTCTAGACTTATGTTGAAAACGCTAAAAACACTAATTAACAATAATTGTCAAAAATTCCCTTAAAGCATTGAATTTAACTTTCAGAATCAGTTATGCATTCTGAGTGACAAAGTTGAAATGGTACGTCAGTTTGGTGAGTATTTCGTCTCTAGTGTTCAGTAAATTGTTGAAACTATCGACTCTGAAGAATTATCGAGTTTTAATAATCAAAATTTGTATCCCAGTATTCATCAATTTCGGTTGCTACCACTGAGTGATTTGGCGGTCATGGTTAAGTCGTTAGATAATAGGAGTAACATTAATACTTAACTCTAAAATAATAAAGGAGTTTTTTGTAACTTGCGATTACATTATCTTAAATTTTATAAATACTTCTTTAGGACCATCAAAAATTCCAGATTTATTAAAAATCAGTGAAGTTGTTCCAATAACAAAAGTTAATCATACTATTAAGACAGATGAATTTAGACCTATAAATATACTTCCGTACATTGAGACATTATTAGAAATGGTACTATATTTTATGATCAAGTCATGGATTACATTGATAAAAATGAAATCTAATGAATATTCAGTCAGGCTTTCGTAAAACGTATTCCTGCGAAACTGCACTGCAACTTTCACTTTGTAAATTCAGGTCTGAATTAGACAATGATAATTATTTAGTAGTAGTATTTCTTGATTTAAAAAGAGCTTTTGAAACTATTGATCGTTATATACTTCTCACTTAATTAGAAGGCTATAGTATTGGAGGAAATGTTGTTGAATGGTTTAAAGATTACTTATTGGATAGAAAGCAATAAGTGAGGATTGATGATATTACTTTTTCTGCAATTAGTGCTAATATTGGGGTATCTTAGGACCCTTTTTGTTCATATTGTATTTTAATGATATAAATTTGTTTGATAAATGTGATTTGTTTAATTTGTATGCAGATGACACCCTACTTGCATGTTTTGATTCAAACTTAAAAAATGCTGTATCTAGAATGAATTCAGCATTGCAGTATGTTAATAAATATATAAAGATCAACAAACTAAAGTTATATGTGTCAAAGACGAAGGCTATGATAAAAACACCTAAATACAAATACTCAAATATTGTTATAAATACTATTAATCTTCAAATTGACAATGATACAATAGAAATCATCACAACAATTAAGTACCTTGGTTTTCAATTGGATAATTTATTGTCTTTTAATTACCATTTTAATTACATATTAAAAAAGATTTCTAATAAAGTTTGGGAAAGCTTTCAATATCTAAAAATTTGTCAACATAAACTAAAATTACAGTTTTTAATGCAGTTATTCAACCACACTTCGATTTTTGCTCATCGGTTATTTTTCTCTTCAATTGAAATCAATCAGCCCAGTTGCAAAAACTACAAAATCGTGGAATGAGAATATTGAAATTTAATAATCGTTCAAAATTTGCTTCATATATCGATAAGAGCCCAAAATATTTAAGACTAATCAAACAATGAATTTGTTCCTAAAACTAATGAAAATTTTAAATGATATATTATGTATCAACGGTGAAAGTGTAGTAGAATGGAAAAAACCCAAAGCCAAAGCCAAACAAAAAACCGCATCTATATGACTCATACAGACCTATCGTAATTATGCCATGTATACTTAAAACCTTTAAGAGAATAATTAAAAACCGAGTGTGATGATGAACCAGTTACACAATATGGTTTTAAACAAGGATTTGGTACCATCGATGCAGTGGAACATATTGTTACAGACATGCAAATATGACTTATACTGTGGATCAATGTTTATGGATAAGAAAGGAGCCTACGATAGTGTTGACAGGTTTATTTTACGGGAAAAGATAATATAATTACAAATTGGAGTAGAAGT
This sequence comes from Diabrotica undecimpunctata, assembly GCF_040954645.1. Classification (NCBI taxonomy): domain Eukaryota; kingdom Metazoa; phylum Arthropoda; class Insecta; order Coleoptera; family Chrysomelidae; genus Diabrotica; species Diabrotica undecimpunctata. The sequence goes on along the minus strand of NC_092808.1, from coordinate 108,643,495 downwards.
TTCTAACTCCATTATTTAATATGCAAACTCTATATAAACAGACAAGTGGGACTCAGAGAAAATATTGGCTACCCAGTAAAATACCAATCTGCAACTTTAGGGTTATATCAGGGATATGTCCTTGCACCAATCCTTTTTAATATTTACACCTCTAATACACACATTTCCTTATCTAAAGCAACTATGATAAAGTACGCTGATGATTATGTTGGTTATGTACGTAGTAAACATCTTAACGAATGTAACATTCTTTTAATCACAAATATGGGATCCATTCTAAGCGCCATAAGCAATTTAGATCTATAAGTCTCCATAGGAAAATCCAAAGTGGTAATCTTTACCATACATAACATGGAACCAATTCAGAAAATGACTATTAGTGAAATAGATTTCTCAAAAAACTTACTTGAAGATTGCACAATAAACAGATTAAGATAAAATGCAATAAAGGTTTGAATTTTCCAAAATCCATTATGCGAATTTCGGGGGAGCAGATTTCCAAATACCACTACTTTTTTATAGAACGTATATAAGATCAATTATTGATTATAGTTGTACAGTTTATGGAATAGCCAATAAAACTAATTTACGTAAAGTGGATATTTTACAAAACAAAGCACTAAGAATATGTATGACAACAATAAAATCTATATTGTTCTGAAGTTATTTTCTTGTGGCATTTTAAATTAATTTATACTTAAATGGGAATAAGCCACAATTAAAGGTTAAAATACGTTTATTGACGTTTCAATTTCCACTTCGGAAATCGTTCTCAAAATACAAAATTTTGAGAACGATTTCCGAAGTGGAAATTGAAACGTCAATAAACGTATTTTAACCTTTAATTGTGGCTTATTCCCATTTAAATACAAATTAATAAAATCTATACCTCTCAAATTCTTAAGAGCAGAAGCTGACGAACCTCCCTTAGGACTCAGAAGATCAATTTCAGCAGAAAAAACAATGGTTAAATTACACGAGAAAGGATCACCTATCAGTAGCACTGTATTCAAGCTAACCGAATATGATTTAACCAAACCTTTCTGGTTAAAAGTTTCCTTTTAATTACTATTTAAATGGGAATAAGCCACAATTAAAGGTTAAATTAATTTGATTGACGTTTCAATTTCTACTTCGGAAATCGTTCTCAAAATACAAACATTAGTAAATGAAACAAATTTTGTTTTTTTGTTACTTAAGAAGTAACAAGACTTTAAAAGAAAGTAGAAGACTTTAAAATGATATTGCCAATATTGTTGAGTTGCGTTCCTGGGACGACTTTACTTGTAAAATAGTTCATTCGATTACATGAAATCAACTTTAACTTGAAAATATCCGTCAGAAAAAATCATAGCATGTAAGTCGTCTTTAAAAAGACAAACACATGCCATAATGACAGTAAAAATTTCCTGTTAATGATTCCATAGTAAATTATAAAGGAAAAACCAGGAAAAAAACCTCATATTACTATTCCGACATGGTAAGTATTTGGTCGTGCATTTAGTTTACTTCCAATAAACACCAAATTCTGATTTTATATGTTTGTTATTTAAAGAACATAAATGATGTATCCTCTATATGTTACCGACTAACTAATACTGTTATTTTTCTTTTAATAACTTCTTCTTTTAATATGGGTAACCAGATCCTCCTACATTTTGCGACAGGAATTTGCGACACAATTGGTCTCATTTAGCATAATTAGAGCCGCTTCTTTGATTTTTCTCTTTTTATCATCCATTTCTTTTAGGACAATGTTTAAATGATTTCATTAAACCCTATGTTCATTATCCTATGCGTGTTTACATATTCTATCAAATTCTTTGTTTTTAAGATAAGATTGATGTTCACTTATTCTAACATTTATTGGCCTTGATGTTTCACCTAAATAAAACTGATCGCATTCACAATATAATCCACAGTATGGTGGAGATATGTAGTTGATATATTCTCAGTATAGCATCATGGATCAGAGTTGTTGCACATTACTGAATGAGATAAACGATAAAATAGAAACAATAACTTTTACCATGGAAAAGGAATATAATAACACACTACCTTTTCTGGATGTTTTAATTTCTAAGAACGATACTGGATATGAGACTCAGTTGTAAATAGATAAATTCAGATAAACTTAGATAAATTTCAAATCAAATCACAATATTAATAATAAAAAGGGAATCATTAAATCCTTATATGATAGAGCCAAAGTTATTGTTCTAACGAAAATTCGTTCTTGGAGGAAAAACATTTGTTAACATCTATTTTATTAAAAAATGATTATCCTTTATCGTTTATATAAATAATGAATTTTCAACAATCGACCGAATAGAACAGAACAACTTAGAACGAGATCCTACAGCATACACAAGGAATAATACGAGGAAAATAAAAATACCATACATAAAAGGATTATCAGAGAAGCTTAAAAGGATAGGAAATAAATTCAACATTTCAACCATTCAAAACAACAAACACATTGACATCTATTTTGTCTAAAACCAAACCAAACAATAAACAAGAAAGGACAAAGAATTGCATTTATAAAATACCTTGTGAATGCGATCAGTTTTATTTAGGTGAAACATCAAGGCCATTAAATATTAGAATAAGTGAACAATCAATAATATATTAAAAATAGAAAATTTGACAGATCTCAAATATGTAAACACGCATGGGATAATGAACACAGGGTTCAATTGAATGATTCAAATATAGTCCTTAAAGAAACGGATGGTAAAAAGAGAAAAATCAAAGTAGCGGCTCTAATTATTCTAAATGAGACCAATTGTGTCGCAAATTCCTCGGCAGAATGTAGTAGGATCTGGTTACCCATATTAAAAGAGAAAGTTATTAAAAGGAAAATACCAGTATTAGTTAGTCGGTAACATTAGTCGGTTTTTTAAATAACAAACATATCAAATTAGAATTTGGTGTTTATTGAAAGTATGAGGTTTTTTTTCTGGTTTTTCCCTCATAATTTACTATGGAATCACTAACAGGGGATTTTTACTGTCATCATGGCATGTTTTTGTCTTTTTAAAGACGAATTACATGCTATAATTTTTTCTGACGGATACTCAAGTTAAAGTTGATTTCATGTAATCGAATGAACTATCTTACAAGTAAAGTCGTCCCAGAAACGCAACTCAACAATATTGGCAATATCATTTTCAAGTCGTCTACTTAAAATGTATAATGTATATCTGAATGGTCAATGTAAATGAGTCAGCTAAAATTAAATTATTAGAAGAATTTTTCACCAAGTAACAAAAAAACAAAATTTGTTTAATTTACAAATGTTTGTATTTTGAGAACGATTTCCGAAGTGGAAATTGAAACGTCAATAAAATTATTTTAACCCTTAATTGTGGCTTGTCCCCATTAAATATTAATTAACAAACTATTAGACTGTCTACCAAAAATATATTTTTTAAAACTTATTCGAGATATCCGTTTGAACTATTTATATCTTATAAAGCAAACAGACCAGCATCTTTATGTCATATATCGGTAAATAGACAGAAATATAACCTAAAAACTAATACCGAATGCCCAAAGGCATCGGCTTGAAACTCTACGCAAAGATTTCGAATATCTGACATTGGATACAGAATCACAGCGAACTTTATGTCATTTCTCGTGTTTGCGCTTTAGGGAAAACTTACACGTTCCGCAACAAAACACTCATCATTCATTTTTCCACAGAAATCCCTCTTAAATCTATTTCCATTCTAGTAGTCTGGGCTGGCTCTTTTTTAGCATGTAAACTCGTCGAAGGAAAAAAGTGAAAACTGAAAATATGAAGGGTGTTGTTAGAAAAGGTAGAAAATATATGGAAAAATTACACCAAATGTTTGTAGGTTTATCCTCGCCTGCATGCAGATGTATGCAGAGATTGTTGTTATCCAATGATAAAGGGAAACTAAATTGTTATATTTTATAATTTTACTAAAAATAAATTATTAGTGTATGGATTACTAAAATAGTTTTATCGAAAGGCGATAGTGCGATAGTAATAAGCAATGTAAATAATGAGGAGTGGTCTATTGTCTTAGGACTGGACTTGTTTTGTTCAGTATCAGTCAAGTAGCTATTATCTCTTAGAATAGTCGCGTGTTACTTTTTCTTAATGTTTTTTTTCTGCATTAAGAAGAAATTTTGTTTTAATAAATAAACTATTTTTGTATACAACTATTTGTTTACAAAAATATCGTGAAAGAAACGAAAGGCAGACTTTACAAAACAGTCATCAGACCAATAATGACATACGCGGCGGAAAACCAGACGTGACACAGAGTGGACAAAAAGAATGTTAGAAACAGCAGACGTGAAAACACAGAAAAATTTATGGTTAGACACTATGGGACAGAGCTAGAAGTACAGATATACGACGTAGATGCAAGGTGGAGAACATCAAGAACTGGATAAGAAATAGAAGAGTAGAATGGAACGATCGTATAAGCTGAATGACAACAAACAGAGTAGTAAAGACGGCAAGAGACGATTCCCCAATAGGAAGACGATCAGTAGGAAGACCACGAAAACGATGGAACGACAACTTACTGGAGGCACATTGAAAAACAAATAGAGTCATGTCTATATAAAAAGAAGAAGAAAAAGAAAAATTATTTGTTTGTCAATTTAAATTATATGTTGTAGGTTTTTAGATTTATTAAGACTTTTCAAGGCTATGGTTTCTAATTTGTTATTTAAAATAGTAGTTTTTTAGTTTTGTAAAGATTTTTCAAGGTTGTGCGTTCTAATTTTTAATTTAAAATGTTCCGTTCTACAGATTCTACGCAGAAAGTTACCCGAAAAAAGCGATCAAAATTACGTTTTTTTAGTAGTATGAAAAAGAAGTGTTATTTATAATATTTATACATCGACAATAGAATCGCATACGGAAGCTTTGGTATCGGAAGTAGTGAAACAGAAGTTCAACTTATTATCAGATGTTAGAATGGAGGTTATTAAGATCATTCAGAATGTGTAAAGCACCATCTTAGGTTCCCCGTATGAGAGTTATAAAATCATCAACATATCTTGACCAAAATACTATTTTGTGGTTTTTGTTAACAAATTTCTGTTCTAAGCTGTCTAATAAAATAACAGCTTAAAAAGGTAATAATGGAGAACCCATCTCTAAACCTGTTGGTTGTTTATATATTTTTTGATTAAATTGGAAGAAGTTCTGATCAAGACAAAATTTAAGCATAGTTGCATAGTTATAGTTGATGTTGATTACACTCTCCATATCTCTTCGTCATTAAGATGTATCATCTCCACAGTTGTATATTTCAACATCTCCCACTGTTCGTCAGTTGGTCTTGAGTAATACTTTAACATTTTAATTTCATGGTTTTTCCATTGACTCTGGGTTTAACTTAACTATTGGGTTTATTCACCGTTTATACACTTTGGTTTCATTTTGATTTTTAATTCTAAGTATTTTAATTTCATAGTTCGATTTCTTCTTGTCTACAATATTGGTAGTGCTTGGTAGAACTTTTTATTGTAGTCAACCACTCACTATCTAATAGATTGTTTAGTCTATTTCTTACATTCATACTCTACGTCCAGTTCAGTTGCCCCAAACTAACACCCAAATTATTATTGTCAGGTTTGAGTCTGAGATCTGGATTATGCATTCTACATAAAGTAATCTATATAATTTCATATTTCATCAGTTGACTTCCTATAGTAGTGTCAGTTGGTCCTTTGATCAATGCTCAGTTTCATAGAATTTTAAAATGTGCAGATCACATCACCATTATTGTGACTGCCCATCCAAGTTGTCATATGTCAGATGTCACTTTAACATTTCCGATAAGACCAGGAGCCATTCTCTCTCCTGATGTCATCTAATATGTAACTTCTTCAAATTTATAATAATTTTAAACTGTTGGTTCTTTGTCTCGTGTTGTGTAAATGTATCAGTTAATATTCATGACATTCACCATATATTGTTGGATAGCCTAATTTTGAGTAGTACTTGGGCAAAATTTATCAAAAACTCTGCTCGATATCTGTTTTATTTGATTAAAATTCATTCATTCAAGCATTCAACCTTATATCACTTTATAGATCATTTTGTCTTAATAGACTACCGTCGTGTGGTCAGATAACTTTTAGAAATATGTACTTCTATCCATCGGCTGTAGATTAAAGTCACGTTCGAACGTTAGTAAATCAGAATATAAACAGTAGACGGCAGTTTTTGTTGTAGTAGTTCCCAGAGTACTCATATAAGGTAAGTTTAGGCTAATAAACGTGGATATATCTTATAATATGTAATCGGTCATAATGTTTTTGTTTTTTTCAAGTGATTCAATTATTGCACTCAGGTAGGTAGGTGTAATATTACAACAAGTTCAAAATACTTATAATTTTTTTTTGTAATATGAATGCCTATAATAGGGAAATACAGCATCTGCAAGCTGTATATGATGAAGTTCAGATTGACGAATAGACTTATAATTCTGATAAGAGTATGTCTGACGAGGAAATAGAGATTTTTCAGTAACCACGGAACTGATTCTAAGCAGGAAACGACAGAGGCTGCACAACAGCATGTGGAAGACAGAAATTCTACAGAAGGTGGAGAAATTCTACAATAGGGTGTAAAGATGGAACTAAATGGCTGAAACATACACCTTCTAGAACAGTCCGTACTAAAAAAGAAAATATTGTTTAACATTTATCCAGTTGAATTATGGAACCTTTTATTTAGTAATATCGTTGATTCTGTAGTCCAATATACGAATCTTTATGTTAGATCTATTTATATAAATTTCAAAGAAAAACAAGATATCAAAGATACATTAATTTCGGAAATGCGAGCATTTCTTTGTTTGCTTTATTTGGCAGAACTAGAGCATGGATCTCGAAAAAATTTAAAAGAGTTTTGGACGCGAGATGGATTGAGAAGCGAAATATTTACTGAGACTATGGCAGACAGGTGATTTAGATTTCTGCTAACAGTTATTCGCTTTGACGATAAAAATACTAGGGATGAAAGAAAGCGGACAGATAAATTGGCTGACAGAGAGAAATTTGAGACATTTGTTTAGAATTTTAAAAGTTATTATTCCGTAGATGAGTACATCACTTTAGATGAAATGCTTTTCGCTTTTCAAGGTCAATGTAATTTGCGAATCTACATACCGAACAAGTCCAAAAATTATAAGTATATAAGTGTTTTCCACCGTTGATGCTATAACCTTCTACACCAATCAAATGGAAATATATGCTGAAGAACAGCCACCTGGGGCATACAAATTAGATAATTCCACTGCAGCAGTTACACTGAGAATGTGTCAACTGGTATCAGGTTCGCGTATCGAAGAAACGTAACGATAGTTCGCTGATTTACCTTTTGTCCAGTTGTCGAGGAACTTTTAACAAACCATAGATTGACTGTTGTAGGTAATTTAAAACCAATAAGCCGCAATTCCTAACCATTATAACTAGACTTCGGCAAATATGCATATTGCATATTTTGCATATTGTGCATATTTTATGCAAATATTTTGTATTTTGGCATATTTGTATAAAAGTTTGCATAAAGTGCATAAAAGTTCAGATTTTTATACTGTATTTGAAAATTTTTAAACATACCAATTTATTTCAATTCTTGTATAAAATTTTGTAGTCATTTTAATCAAGAAATGATCTAAGTACGTAATCTCTACAGGTACAAAACATTTACAATTTCAAAGAAGATCAATTTAAGTAGCCCTCAACATTCTTAGAAAGTCTCGGTCACTGAGGCATTCAGTTATTGGATAATCGCTAAGGGTTCGCTCATTTGCATTTTATGATCTAATCCCCAAATCTATCTACAATTTATTGTATCTTAACAGCAGGTAAACGGCTAATAGTTTTGTTCCTAATTTAGGGATTTTCCAAAATCTCCCAGTTTATTGAATTAAGTACCTAAACATTTCTAATTTGATGCTCAGATTTGTAAATCATTTTTGTTTTGATATTCAAAGCGTAAACACTCGTTGTGCGTAACAAAAAGGAAGATTGTGATTTCATAATGCCTAAAACAACCAGTGCTTCAACTTGGATTAAACCTTATAAAGAGCTGTCTATGGATATGGGAAAAATCTACTGTTCAGTCTGTGGCAAAATTGTAAGTATCTAATATTTTCTATTAAATATCTAATATTTCATACATACAGGGTGTTTCCAAATGACACTTACAACGTTTGACTGTAGATACTTCTCGAAAAATTGAACAAAACGATATAGTTAATGAGCGGTCAAACTTATTTACTTTTCGAGATACAGGGTGTTAAAATTAAAAAAAATTAAATTCTTTTAGTTAATAACAACAATAACTTTAAAACCAATAAACGTATTTACTTGAAATTTAGTACTCGTAGGTTGTTTTTAAATGAAAAATAGCTTCCTTTAGTGAGAAAAAATTGTCCATGGTACAATACAATGGTGTGTATTTAGAAAAATTTTTCACCTTTACTTTTTTTTATGAAGTCAGCTATTCTAAAACACAATTATTTTTATTGTAATTGAATTAACAAAAAAAAAACTTTTGTTGAATTTTAAAATAAGTTATATGATGTACTAATGGTTAGTAACAAAAACTAATTTGTAAATTAATACTGCATTTAAAACACTTAGCGAGTGTTTTTTTTCCAAACCAGTTATTTGATTAACCAAAAACACCTTGTATATTTTTATATTTTAAAGGTTGGGTTAAAATAAAGGTTTTTATTTTTATTTATAGATAGCATGTGAGAAGAAATTTCAGATAGACCAACATGTGAGAACTGCTTCACACATTGCAAAAAAAGGAAAAATAGGAGGAAAACATCAAACTTCAATGGCTAAATGTTTCCAATCTACTTCAAAAAAAATTAGATGAGCAAGAAACTTTTGATGAAGACTTGTGTCGCGCATTAGTGTCTGCAAACATACCGCTTTCAAAATTAGCAAATGTAAATTTTAGTTCGTTTCTAAAAAAATATTGCAAACTTAATGTTCCAAGTGATCGGTCTCTAAGAAGAAATAATGTGAACGGGCTATACTCGTCGGTGTTAATTAATATTAAGGAAGAAATTGCAGATAATTATTTTTACATATCTGTAGATGAAACCACTGATTCCTCAGGAAAGTATATTGCTCATTTATTGATTGGTGTTCTTAAAGAAGATACCTTACCAAAATCTCATCTTATTTCATGCCAGCAACTTGAGAAAAGAAATGCTTTAACAATTTCGCGTTTTATAGAAGAAACATTAGCAACTTTTTTCTTCCGACAACTATTCCTTCTAATAAATTACTGCTTATTTTATCGGATGCTGCTCCTTATATGGTGAAAGCAGGACAAAATTTAAAAATATTTTTCCCAGATTTATTACATGTTACTTGTGTAGCGCATGGATTAAACAGAGTTGCAGAGGAAATACGAAAAAAGTTTCCTCTTGTAAATACCATGATATCCAGTGTCAAAAAAGTATTTCTTAAATCTCCTATAAGAATTCAACTTTATAAAGAAATGCTACCTAACATTCCTCTTCCACCACAACCTATTTTAACGCGATGGAGAACATGGTTAGAAGCAGCTAATTTTTATGCAGATCATTTTGTTAAAATAAAGAACATAATTGATACGTTAACAGATGAAAGTTCCCAATCTCTTTTGGATTCTAAACAAACTTTTCAGAGTAACTTGCTTCAACAAGAACTTTCATTTATAAAATCAAATTTTAGTTTTGTTCAAAAAACAATTACTCAGTTAGAATCACCAAAACTGTCATTGTTCGAAAGTACAGCATTAATAAAAGAATTTGCGTCATGTTGTCGGAACGTTAGAGATAATATTGGAAAAGATATTTTAAAAAAAATTGAAGCTACTATGGAAAAAAATAAAGGTTACCATATTCTTTCTGAAGTAGTCAGTGTTCTAGCTGGAAATATTTCGGAAACAATTAATTTAGAACCAAATGTTTTGGTTAGTTTGAAAAATGCTCCCGTTACATCAGTTGATGTTGAACGAAGTTTTTCCATATATAAATATATGTACTCAGACAGAAGCCACAAGTTTTTGTTAGAAAATTTTAAACACCACTTGGTCATTTATTGTTACCATAATTCTAAATAAGTTGAAAAATGATGTAGTTAAAAATGTAAATCGTAATGAATAGTAGGAAATATTTAGTTATGTACACTTTTTTTTTTAAATAAAATTGTTACTATTTTACGATTTTTTTATTTATTTGTATGCATATTTTGTAAAATATTTGCATATTTTCGGGTAAACACGTGCATATTTATGCGCATATTTTCTACATTTTTATTTGCATATTTGCCGAAGTCTAATTATAACCAACCTACAAAATCGTCCCGTGCAGTCTTCTGTATTTGCTTTTGGAAAACACATGATAGCTTCGTCCTATGTTCCTCGAGGAAAAAAAATGTCCTCTTGGTGTCTTTTTTTCATAATGACGACACAGTTGTTCCAGTTAGTGGTAAGCCAGAGATAATTTTGAGATAATTTTACTTTATAAATCTACAAAATGCGGTGTAGAAAACGTTTATAAAATAGCTTCTTCGTATGAGGTTTCAAGAAATATGAAATGGTGGCCGTTGGTCACTTTTTATGGAATATTAAACGTTTGCAATATTACTGCTTTTATTATTACTAGATTCAATAATCCAGATGCAGAATATAGCCAATATAGAAGGCTATTTATAAGAAATTTGGGAATGGAGCTAATAAAAGAACATATGGGTTCCATAGCCTCGACGTCAGGTTTACATTCATATATTCGGTCTGCAGTAGTCAAATACGGCAACTCTAAAGCTCTATCAGATCCCCCTGCCAAAAAAGGAGGACATTGTAGGTTTTTCAAAAAACGGAAAATAAGACATTTCTGTAGGTTTTGCAAAAATTGGTTGTGCTTGCAACTTATTGTAGCGTGTTGCACACACTGTATAGACAAAATGACATAAAATCATTGTGTAATTTTGGGCTACTATATTTTCTGCATTAATTTAAATTTTGTTTATATTTTACAATAGAATATATTACAATAGTATCTGGTAAAAGGTATATTATATAAATTTCCGGTAAAAACTCTTTGAATGGCTTCAATTATATGAATTTAGTTTGCTTATCGTGAAAGAGGTAAGCTAAGCTAATACTTTATTGAGAGTATGTACCACACTTACATTGAAATATTAAAATAACCTGGTTCTGTACTGGGATCATTATTTTTAATTCAGTAAAACATTCCATTCCACAAAACATTCCACATGTTTATAAATTATCAGTTTACTTTCTTATGGGAAAAGTTTATAATCACTACGTATATTCCATTCAAACTAGGGCAATACCAGTATAATGAAAAACTTGGACGAATACAAAGTTATATAAATTGTGCCATATTTTATTTTAAAGAAACAGAAACAATAACCTGAGGACATTAACTTGTCTGTAAACTGTTTATCTAGCATTCTGTTTATTGTTTTTAACTTCCTTAGAAAAAGCTTTGTTTCATCGATAATTATTTTATTTAAGCTCTCTAAAGTTTCAAATAAAATAAAAATCTAAATTAAAGAATTAAATGACTTGTGTATAAAAAGGGATAAATGAACAAAAAAATACGAAGAAACAAACGAAGATGTGTATTCAACTATTATTGAGCATGTTTAAATAATTATAAACTAAATCGTTGAAAATAATTCAACTAGGATGATATTACAAAATATAAATATTAGTCTGGGTTATTTAACTTTATACAGGGTGTTTCAAAAAAGGTATGTCATAAATTCAAGCACGCATTCCGGGGAAAAAATAAATTGATTGAATCCAACTTACCTTCATACAAAAGTGTACACAAAAAAAAGCTACAGCCCTTTGAACTTACAAAATAAAAAAAAATGTTTTTTTGCATTATCTCCTAAACTAATTGACATTTTGTAATAAAAATGGACACGTTACTTTCTTGTTCTGAAAGCATTTTTCATACAAAAGAAACAACAAAATCTAAGCGCACAGAAAAATTTTAAGGGGAGTGTGCAGCCCTAACTCCCAACAAACTTTTTGAGTACTTTCAAATCAAATGAATTTTGTGGCATCATTAGTTTAACACATTATTTTTAAAATTTTTTTGCCTCCTATCACTTTTTCGAAAAACTAGTTTTTTTCTAGATGGTCATAAAATTACAATTAGTTTCTACGGATACAATAAATACAAACAGTTCCATCAATAATAGTAATTAATTTGAAGCTATCATTTATTGTGTGAATAAGATTAATATTAAAAATTTTGATATTACAATGGCCTACACATTTCAGAAAATTGCAGATATGCATTTAACTTTGGGTAAGTTGGATCAGATTAAATTATGATTTCAATAAACTATCGGGAATATCGTAACAGCCGCAAGGCGTTATGCAGTAAAATACCCCAATCGAAATACACCCGATAGACGACCATTGATCGTCGTTTACGGGAAATGGGTACATTCCAACCTCAAGTTGCTGGCAATAGTGGTCGTCCAATAATGGATGCAACTAATGAAGACATTTTAGAAATCATTAAAGAAGTCCCTGGAACAAGTACAAGAGTAATAGCTGCTAAACTAAATGTTCCTCACGTAAGGGTTTGGAGGCGTTTGAAGGATCAGCTGCTTAACACGTTCGCTGCGCATGACTCCGATCGGAGTCAAAGTGGTCCTTTGCAAGGTGCGCATGATTCCGATCGGGGACAGTAACCCGTTGATTTTTAAGACGGTATATTTTACTCAGTACGACACAACGCCAACGTTAGTTAATGTTTGTCAGGGTGTGAGTGAGGACTTTAAGTGTCAAAAATTTTTACCAGTTCTTTGCTCTGTTAATTTCGTGATTCAAAAGGGCGGAAAGTATGCTGGACCTTTTAAAGTGCGAAAAACAAGATATTTCTGCCTCCAGATATAGTATTTCAAAAATTCCTATGGTTAATAAGGGACGAAAAAAGAGAAAGCGTTGCAAAATATGCTTCGAAACAAAATTAGAAAGCAGACAACATATCACTGCTAAAAATGTCCTGATCAACACCGATTTTGTATTGAATGCTTTAAAATTGCTAAAATGTCAATCAAAATCAAATCAATATGTGAATCTTTCTGTATTTTATAAAATAAATAAACTTATTTTTTCTAAAATTTCGTTATATAATTATTTTTCTAGAAAAACTTTCTAATTTGTCTTCGGATCGGAGCCATTCAGCAATACACAATTAAATATACACTTTATTTAACTAATTTAATATTATTATTTATTTTAATATCAATATTACAATATTTTGGAATAACAGTTATTGTCGTTCCTGGGTAACACCTTTCGAAAAAAGTCAGCAGCGAATGTGTTAAACCATATCACTTAACAACGGTTCAAGAGTTATTGGTTGAAGATTATCCTATAAGGAGTGGATTTTGCGATTGATTGTTAATGGAAAACACTCGAAATGTTAATTTTATTAGAAATATTTTGTTTACCGACGAGGCTACCTTCAGTAGAAATGGAATAATAACGAGCACATTTGGGCAGACGAAAATCCTTACGCCAAAAAAAACGACTCATCACCAAAGGACTTTCAAAGTTATTGTTTGGGCAGGAATTGTGGATAACAATCTAAAAGGCCCAGTATTTCTTCCCAACAATTTAAATGGTGATAATTATTTGCAGTTCTTGGCAAACGATTTACAAGAGTATTTGTAAGAAGTGAATATTACAATAAGGCAAAATGTGTGGTTTCTACAAGGTGACACTCCACTGCATTACAGTAATGAAGTCCGGTAATACATTTACAAGCAGTATACTGGTCGGTGGATTGGAAGGGGTCGTGAGGCACCTATTTCTTGGCCACCCAGAAGTCCAGGTCTTAATCCCATGGACTTTTGCTTTTGGGGGTTTATGAAAGAGAAAGTGTATTCTGTAATAATAGAGGACAAACAATTGAGGGTTAGAGTAATTGAAGCTGCAAATCAATTTAGACAGAAAAATATTATTTTTCAGCGCATTCGGTTTTCCTTATTAAAACGATACCGAATGTGTACTGAAGAAAATGGGAGTCATTTTGAACATTTATTGTAATATCATATTTATAGAGGTTATAGACATTTTTTGTACTGTTAATTCATTTAAACCATTTATTTGGTTGCACGTAATTTTTTAAAGGTTAATGTAAAAGGGCCGTAACTCAATAAAAACTGTTTTTTGGAAAATGTTTTTAAAAGGCAAAATTTTTTTAAAATAATGTGTTAAACTAATTATACCACAAAAACCATTTGATTTAAACGTACTCAAAAGTTTGGGGGGATTTAGGGCTGCACGCCCCCCTTAAACTTTTTCTGTGCCCTTAGGTTTTGTTATTTCTTTTGTATGAAAAATGCTTTTAGAACAAGAAAGTAACGTGTACATGTTTATTACAAAATGTCAATTAGTTTAGGAGACAATTCAAAAAAACGATTTTTATTTTGTAACTTCAAAAAGCTGTAACTTTTTTGTGTACACTTTCGTACTAAGGTAAGTTGGATTCAATCAATTTATTTTTGTCCTCGGAATGTGTGATTTAATTTATGACATACCTTTTTGAAACACCCCGTATACAAAATAACATTCATTTCAAAACAACGTCGTAAATTGTGTCAAGTACATCATTTATAACTTTTGCACGGCTGTACCGATTTTACGGATAATTGGTCTTTTGAATTCGTCTCAGCCCAGAATCGTTATGGCTATGGCTAAGTATTCGACAGTTGTAGCTCAGCGGCAAGATACTGGACTTCTAACCCAGAGCGCACGAGTTTGAATCTCAGCACCAACAACAACATTTTCATTTCTAAAAACCAAGCCGTTAACCATGCTTTGGAGAGCACTTGAAGTCGCCGGTATCTCTGAGCAAGTGTACATTGACACTAGTTACCTAAAACAGAGATAAAGATGCAGTTGACGTTGAAACCTGTCCGAAAGGATATATCCGGCAAAAATGCCATACAATATTATTATTATCAAGATTTAGCCATACCGCTCATACTCCCTCTAAAGGGTAAATTTACTTATCTCAGATGCGTCCGATATCAAAAGAAATGAGCTCTGGTGGGACTTTCTCCATGTTATCGAGCCCTATTACTTGGTACATCGGATTCTTTCCCAAAAAATTTCATACGCCTTTGTTCGAAAGCAGTGCAGCTTTCTCTGTGGTATTATACAGGTGTTCACTTAGATCCAGCTGTTTTATGTTTTTAGGAGGTTTTTCGGAATGTCACCAATGGTAGATTGAATAATAGGTACTGGCTGGGTTATTTCCATTCTCCATTGTCTTCTTATTTGTATTTCCATATATCTGTGCTTTTCGTTGTATTACGCAAATTATTGTTGTTACGAATCGCCACATCAATTAGTATTGTTTGTCTCTCCCTATCCAATGGTGCCACAGCCCAAATTGAACGTTAGTCTCCCCCAAACTATGTCTCCAACCTTGCTGGTCCCGCGCTGATCTTCTCCAGGTTCTCACGTCTAGCAAATTTTGCGCGTATAGTGCCACTTTTAAATAGTAAATAATTTTTACAATTTTGTGGTTTAACTTCGAGTGTGTAACTGTATTCTCTAATAATTTATGACGCAAAAGTCCGCGCATCTGCTCCATATAGTAATACATACTCAAAAAAGATATCAATGTGTCAATATAATTCGAACGTCAATACTAATATTGTATCTGCAAAGGAGGGTTTCCATTTTTGTTGATAATTTAAAAGATCTGTTTAATATTCCATTATTACCGAATAAAAAACTTGATAATTTTAAAATGTTTAAATGTTTGGATCTTTTAATCTTTTAAGCTTCTAATTTTATTTGTAAAGTTGAAAAAGTTTTTACTTTAATTATATCAACCTTAAGCAAAAGGCAATAAAAATATTTTCATATATATTCACTTCTCCTGATGTAACCAAGAGTAGCATTGTCATTTAACCGACTTCATTGTATGTAATTGATACAATCTGAAACCATTGCAAACAGTCAACATGTTAGTGTTGACACATAATAGGGCCTATGAAAGCCTACTGAGCTACAGAATCTAACTGGCCTCAATGGATCTAAATTAATTAAACCGAGAAGAGGTCGGTGTTAATTAGTAGGGAGAACTAGTAAGGTGAGACATATGTCCCACAAATTTAATAAACCATATATATATCATTATGATATCAAACATTTATTACTAAAAATCAGACATTATTAAAAATGTTTAAATTTAAAAACTCGGATTGAATAAAACAATTTTTTACAAAAAGGGTTTTGAAAAATTACATTCCAACCAACTGAATCGTCTATATGAACCTTACTTACTGTTTTTATATTATTTATATTTATACATTTTTATACTTCAAAAATTAAGTGCTGTATTAAGTGAATGTAAAAAGAAATATGTTTATCTGATAGCCGTGGCTTTACCGTAAAAATCTCAACGAGAACCAAAAAAAAACACAAAAAGGTTGACGTAGAAGTTGTGTCCATCTACAAAAGCCATACAATTTAATAAAAATAAACAGATAACACAAACAGAAAACAAAATAACGCAAAGTAGAATTAGTGTTAAGTAGAATGTAAAAAAATTGAAGAGCTAAAAACGTAGTCTGTGGGTCTTAGCTTATTCTATGATTTTCTGACATTCTGATCTCTGCCTTGCTTTGTTTTTCCAGTTGGTAATCTTAAGGTTATCCGGTTATCCTGTTGTCCCGTTTGTTCCATATATCTAAGTTTGGGTCTTTCTTTTAACCCTACCATACTCACGTCTGTCTTATTATTTTGTTTGGCGTTTTGTTCTCCTGCATCCGTTCGGCATATCCCATCCAGCGCAAAGATTAAATCTTTATGTTTTAATGTCAGGTTTTTATGTTGTGTATAATAAAAACTATATATTTTACCCCATACATTATTTTCTTTCACTTATAGTCCATATATTTATATTCCTCAAGATTTTCCATTTAAATGTAGCTTAGTAGTTTCTCATAGATTTTTGACAATGTCCATGTCTACTAGACTTATACAACAGTCTTAAGATTCCACTGTACTATTACTACGTTCATGGCATAGTTAATTAAACTCACATTTTCACATACATCTTAAATTAGGAGAATACATTGATAATAGGTTTCCAGTCAAAATGAGGTCGTAAATATTTTTAACTCAAATAATAGTAATTAATTTTTTAACTAACAATCTCGTTCAATAATTTTTTAAATTAAATACGCTTATTATGACGTATAGGTATGTTTTTTTATATTAGATTAAAGCTAGTTTTCTTTTAATATGATGACATAACTTCGCCTGAGAAAAAATGGTCGCAAATTAGGGTTGCCAGCTGTTTAAACTGCAAGTATTGACGATAAACTCAAAAAGAGCTAGTGCCGAACGCTACTGAAAAGTGTCAGTTTTTAAACAAGTAATAATATACATATTATCACATAACCAGTGTCGTTTCACGCCAACTCTATTTTACTTCATCTTGATACCTCGCGTTTTTAATAGCTGGCAACCCTACTTTGCGACCATTTTTTCTCAGGTTAACTTATATCATCATATTAAGAAAATATTACATTCAATTTGATAAAAAATATGCATATACGTCATGAGCAGCGTATTTTATTAAAAAAATAAATAAACGAAATAAAAATTTTGTTCAAAAATTAATTACTATAATTGATTTAATGATAATAGTTATTTTAGGATCTGTCTTAAGACGGAGATCTTAAGATGTCAAAGTCTACTGTAGATTTCTGCCTGCGGAAACCACACTGATATTATCCAACTATTTTTTTTTTTCGCACAAGGTCAAGTATCTCGTACACAATGATAATATTTTGTAGGCTATATTCAGCAACGTTATTTTCCGATAGTTTTTGCATTAAAATTGATCTCGCTTTATATGTAGTAAGATGATCACACTTAAAAAGAATGTCATAAAAAATTACTAAAGATTGCCATTAAAAAACACGCGATTAAGCGTGCTTTCTTCTATACTGTATTCATAATTAACGTTTTTTGTAACTATTATGATTTTAATTAATGAATGATAATTAATGAATGATAATCTTTGTTTAACCTTTCAGGGATAACGTTATAACGTGATTTGGGTACACAAACGGTAACGTCGGATTAGCTGTCCACAAATCTAGAAAAGGCCAAAAAACAAATATTTTCGGAAAAATGGTCTAAAAACTTTAAAATACCAAAAAAACTAAAAATTTATTATAACTTTAAACTCATGATTTGAAAATAAAAATTAACAGATATATCTTTTTCACATTTTGGGTATTATAAAACACAAAAACCCAAATTAAACACAAAACAACTATTTCTAAGAAATTAAATAAAGACTAAATAAAAAACAAATGTTGGAGATGTGCAAAATAGATACATAAATGAACAGAAATAAGTCAATCTTCGCTGCTGTCTTGGGAAATCTAAGCATACACATTTTTGGCATTTTTGACAGGTATATCTGGTTTGCCTATTTTTTTGTCTACTACAGTAAATACAACGACCTTGAAGATTAGATTGTGGATTTCGGACTGGTATAATCTTTTCTTCAAATTCCTTTTATTCTTGACCTAATTGATCTAGGAATACGTTTATTCAAACATCGACGTTGTAGATGATCGTTTACTAGTTCCATACCAAGAGATTCTAGAAAATGTCTTTTATGAAAATGTCTAGGCATTTTATCTATCGTATTAGTCTTTTGTTTATTACAAATGAATTCATATCGGCTACATTCATTGCAGAATAAAAAATGACCATATACCATCGATGAGTAGCTTGAGCGCAATTGTAGGCGGCACACATTTTATTAAATAGATCTACTCCTTCGTCACACACACATACACATGTGATCAACCCTGCTCCTAAGGAACATGCGTATACCATTGTAAAGTGGGATCCACATATCCGAAGATCAAACCGGTCAAACTTCGCTATTGAAGTGGTACCTATCTGACTCCCAGGCTCCCCCTTTCCTTTAGCCCTCCTCAGCGTGTGACTTACGTGAGGAGGCTTGTGATCTGAAAGTTACTTTGGGTGCCCTAAGTAATGGAACACCCTCTGTTTTTATTGACTGTGGTTAAGCCACCTAACTGTAGGGGTAGCACACTTATCGGCTTTTCTCCCTATTTACGTTACTGACTCTATATAATTTACTATGACTTGACATCGGGACTGGTGTTCCTAAAAAGAAAAAGTGTGTGTTTCAAACAGAGAGACACCAGCCTGGGCTGATGACACTCTGTCCAAAAAAAGTGTGTGATCGTACACTCAGCCGCCGATTTGGCAAAATAAATTTTGTTCTGCTCGCTGGCTGAGCATCCGAGTAGGGTCCGGTCACCGAGCTCATGTATACCGCACATGACCTCGGTTCTCGGAATTCGTGATAAGATCTGCATATGATCTCCGTGAGGGGTCTATGCCTGACGGCTGGTATAAAAGGCTTAACGGGCCTTTAATTCAATTTGAGTTGGGTTGTGTTTTTTTTGTTTTTTTGTTAATATGACATTGGGTGTTTGGTTGAAGACGTGGTTTTGTTTAGACAGTGAGCGGTTTTTTTTTTGTTTTTTTTTCTTTTTTACCTTACTTCTCTTACCTCTTACTTCTCCGTTGGATTTATTATAGTCAATGATGATTTCTGGCTTGCCTGTTAATTTGTCTAGCAAATCGTTGTGGTGCATCATTGAGAGTAAAATAACGTTTTTGTTTTTTCTGGATATATATGACACAATCGTACATTTTTCTCTAAAAGAAAACATACTTATTTTTTCTGGTCTCTTAGAATCAGTAAATTAAAGTGAAAGCATTTCTGTACAGTTTAATAAAGATATTAGTGTTTTATACAATGGTTTGCAAAATCTCTTCAGTAAAAAAACTCTAAATATTTTACGCGCTTTTCCTATGTCGTACTTCCCTAGTTAGTCCAGTAATGTTTAGCTTTATTAAATTGGCACTGCCAGTTCGTATCCGGCGGTTTCCTACATGTTTCTTCCATTTAGTTGTTTCATCCTTACCAATTAAATGTGTCATTCTTTGTGGAACATTCAAGACTTTTGAGATTGGCTCCTTAATTTTTTCTTCCATGTCTGTGATGTAATGCCGTATCTCTTCTTATTCTACTGCTGCAGTAGAACTAACTGCACTAGACAACTCTCACCACTGTACTGAATAGAGTATCCCCTCGCTTAAAGCTAGCGAGCACACCACCACCGAAATCATAATTAAACGTCAAAAATCGACAAAAAATTCGACAAGCGCACTCATAGTCCGCACGTTAACTCTGAAAGGTTAAGTATGTAAAACGACATTTCAATTTATATGTTATTCAGAAATACTATTCTTTATCATTGTTACAAATAAAATTTTGGTTCGATATGTTTGAATATGTTTAAATGTCGGCGATCATCATCATGTCTGATACAGTTTCCCTTTACGACTTTTTTTTGTTTCTTGGGTTTATTTCCTCTAATTTTCTAGAAATATGTCGACATTACGACATACCGAAATTTTATAAATACTGATATTCTTTTTAAATAAATAGCTTAAAAATTATAAGAAAAACAAGAAAATATAATTGTGTGATGATAAAATATTGAGTCTTTCAACGCGTCTGATATCTCGAACATGTCGGAAAAGCGACTGTGACGAAATTTATAAAAAAACAGCTTATTTTTCTAGGATACTTTTTTGTTAACGTCAGGAAAAACATGTTTTCATATTGTATGACGAAACTTGTTTTTAGATTTTCTTATCTGACGGGTAAAAGTGGTCGATTTTATGACAATAACAAAATTTATTAATAGCTGTTTTTTCCAAACATTTTTTGTTTTAAAATGAAATATAAAATATAATAATTATTTTTGATAGTGAGATGAAGTCGTTTTCATAGAATTCAAAAAAAAAATAAATTTTAGCTTGATTTTTCTATCGAAAAGGGTACCTTGCGTTCATAAATATATATTACTGTTTTTTTTATATCGTTATTAAAAATCCGTTATTAAAACATATTGCATGACAAATGAGATATTGAGTGAGAGCTTATAATCTAAAGATGATATTAAAGGTAACAAATTTAACCTTGAATTTCCGGTTTTAGAGTTGCAACCGGAAGTACTGTTTTAAAGTAACCGAAATAGTACATGTGATATATCAAACAACGCATATTAAAAAGATGAGTTGGAACATTTAGTTCCGAATTTGATATAATTTCCGACTAAAACGTTGACCGGAAGTTTGGCAAAAGTTATTAAAAATAAGTGAAATTGCATATCAATCGACGCAAAGTTACACAAAGTTTAAATATCTACTTCCGGTTTTCCTTCCGATCACATTGAGTGAAAACCTAGGACTTCATCATTATCAGTGGCATTACAGCTCATTATGAGCCAATGCCTTCTTCATAACAATCTTCCATTCGCCCCTGTCTCTGGCAACTCTTCGCCATGCTTTAACTCCGATGGATTTTAGATCATCCTCTATGGTATCTTGATCCCTAAGTTTCGGTCTTACTCTGGCTCGTCTTCCCACTGGTCCTCTTAGGTCAACAATTTTTCTGATCGTTGCATCTTCATCTCGCCTAATTACATGTCCTATTCATCGAAGGCGTGCTAATTTAATACATTTTACGTTAGGTTCCCGAAAACTTCTATATAACTCAAAGTTGTAGCGCCTACGCCATAAAGCCTGTTCTTGGATTCCTCCATATATTTTCCTTAGAATTTTTCCCCTAAAAATTTTTAGGCAATTCTTGGTCATTCTGTATAAGTGACCACGTTTCTGACCCGTATGTTAACAGTGGCCTTATTAGTGTTTTATATATGGTTAATTTTTCTGGGTAGTATTGAGGCCATCTGTTTCCTCAAGCCATAATAGCACTTATTGGCAAGCACTATTCTTCTTTTAATTTCTTCGCTAACATTGTTGCCTTTGGTCAGCAGCAAGCCCAGGTAGACGAAGGTGTCCACACCTTCCAGTTCTAGATCATCAATTAATAGTCTAAGTATCTGGTTGCCTGATCTAGTACAATACATATACTTGGTTTTCTGTGCGTTTATTTTTAATCCCATTCTCAGTGCAGATGCCCTTAGTGATCAAAATGCTTCGATCAGAGATTCTGTGGACCTAGCAATAATGTATATATCATCTGCATATCCGAACACTTGTACAGATTTATTAAAGATAGTGCCATTCGTCTTAATATGGCACTCTCGAATTACTTTTTCTAGTGCAAGGTTAAATAAGAGACATGACAGTCCATCTCCCTGTCTCAGTCCATTTTTACAATGGAAGGGTCTTGAAAAGTCGTTTTGGATTCTGACTACACTCTCTACGCCTGTGAGTGTAAGTTCCGTTAGTTGAACAAGATGAAGCGGCATTTGAAATTTCACCATAGCCTGTAGAAGTTTTTGTCTGTTGACTGAGTCGTATGCGGCTTTGAAATCCACGAATATGTGGTGGGTCTCGACTCCGAACTCAAGCGTTTTCCCAAGAATCTACCCGACTGTGAAGATTTGATCCGTTGTTGATTTACTAGGACGGAAACCGCACTGGTATTTCCCAACTATTTGTTCAGCAAAGGGGATCAATCTTCTGTACAATACGTTGGACAATACGACCTAGGACTTACGAAAGTCCAATTGCTTGTTTGGGCCATGTTTATTAATAACCATCTAATTTTTTCACCAAAGTTTTAAAAAAGAAAAAGAATCTGATGTTTTAATTGTTTGATGAAATGTATTTACTATTTTTATAGTCTGGCGTCTGAAACAAAATTATAAGTTAATTAATTTTTTTTTGCAAAACTATTTTATATATACCTTTTAAATGTAATGTTATAATTTCATAAATATACGCAATATTAGTTATTGAAAAATTAATTTAATCTTGAAGATCATTTTTAAAACAATTATATTTGATATATTACTTTTTTTAATGATTTAATTTTAAAATTCCTCAATTTCCCGCTTATTCACGAATAGCTCCTCGTTTATTGCTCATTCGTGTTATTTTTGGAGCAAAATAATTTACTGTGGTGCTTACAATAACGTATATACGTGTGATTTAAATACTAAATAAAAAAATTTAAAAAATAATGAAGTGTTTTATGTGCAAATCAAATCATTTAAAGAGCATATGTTAAATAGGTGAAAATTAATAGATATTTCTAAACTTAATTAATTTTGTTATTTGTTTTTTCTATTTTAAAAATGTGTAACAATTTTTATATTAACTAATTAATGTTTTTATATAATTGATATCCTAATATACAGTCCTCTTTATTCATAAAATCGTTAAAATATGAATGTTTTCATTTTTTTTTTATAATTTGATTATGTGATTACCTATATTTTTATAATTTATAATTTGATGTTTTTAATACAATACTTGATACTTACGTAAATTATTTTCTTTAATAAAGTATTTGCATTTATAATATTTCGAAAAAGTTGAATACTAGTTGTTAAAATAACAATAAATGCAAATTATAATATTATAATTATTAAAAACGAGAAAGTACCTAGGCCTGTTGCCGCAGGTCCGTCAGAGACGTATATCACGTAGTAAGAACTGATTTTCTACGTATACCTTTTCAATGTAAAACAGTTATTAATAAATTTTTTGATAGTCATAAAATCGGCCACTTTCACCCGTCACGTGCCAGAGAGAAAAATTGGAAACAAGTTCCATCAGACTATATAAAAAGTTAGTTTTGTTGCTGTTAAGAAAAGTATCATAAAAAAATTAGCTAGTTATCTATAAATTTTGTCACAGGAATTTTTTCCGACATGTTCTAGTTGACCTATATTTATCATCAGACAATTTTATTTTCGTATTTTTCTTATAATTAAAATATATCAATGATGTAAATAATGTTGTACACACCTTTTATGACAGAATGTTTGAATGCATTGACCAAACAGTACCTAAAAACAAAAATCTAACAATAGTCATGTTAAATGTAGTTTTTTTTTAAATGTTTCTATCAAGATTTAGTTAGTAAAATCAAGAAAAAAATACTACACAGGCAAGTACAGAAGGGAAATGTTAATATCTAACTTAAAAAGAAGAAGAAGAGTACGAATCTCTTAGAAAGTTCATTAAAATACAACCAAAATCTGAATATACAAAATACACCGTAGAGAGAAATATCAACATCTAGTTTTTAGAGAACCCATCTAGTTTTTGGTCATTTGTGAAATCTAGAAATAGTCCCAGGGGTTTACCATCTGAAATTAAATTTTACAACAATATTTACACTGGTTCTGATGGAATGAGTTGCTAATGCTTTTGCACACTTCATACTCATGAAGTATGCTAATGCATACTTCAAGTCAGTTTATAACGTATCATCTGATATGAAGATACCTAAGTTTCACGGTATTAGTTTGATGAGATAACTGAAGCAGCTATTCGAGCTAGTGTAAAGGGATTAAACCCATGAAATGTACAGAAAAATATAATCTACCTGCTTATATCTATAAAAGGTGTATCGACTATCTTGTGAAATCATTAAACGTTGTATTTATTCAAAATTAAAAGATACCAACACAGTTCCTATTTTTTAATCTGGGAATATAAATAATCTAAAAAATTTTCAACCTAGTAGTATTTTAAATTTTCTTGGAAAAACATTTGAATCTATCTTATATAATATTTTATTACAGCATTTTATCAATTGTTTTAATCAATATCAACATGGATTTCTACCAGATAGATCAACAATTAAAAACTTATATACATTCACAAAATCTGCTGCAGATACCATAAATACTAAAGGGCAAATGGATGTAATCTTCATTGATTGTGCAAAAGCATTTGATAGGGTTGATCATGGTTTGTTATTAGAGGAACTTGGCACATTTGGCATTTCAAATAATGTAGTAATGTTTCTAAATTACAAAAACAGCTTCTAACAAATAGAAGTTAACCAGTTAAAATTGGTGATTGTTTCTAAGAGAAATATTTGGTAACGTCAGGAGTTCCTCAGTGCAGCAAGCTAGGACCACTTTTATTTGCTTGCTGTATAAATGATCTTTCTAGATGTCTAAAATTTTTATCTTGCTTAATGTCTGCAGATGATTTTAAGATGTTTAAAGTTGTAGAAAATTATTGTGATTGCCAACTATTACAACTAGACTTAAATGTCGTATCTAATTGGTTTTAGATAAATGGACTGAATCTAAATGTTATCAAGTGTTCAGTGATGACCTTCACGCGCAACAGAAACTGTATAAAAATGATTTGCGATATAAATAATAGAGAATTGCCAAAAAGTGTATAAAGATCTTAATTTAAATTTTCAACAAACCCTTACACTTCAATGATCATTATCACATTACTACTAATAAGGTTTTTAGGATATTAGGATTTGTAATTAGAAACATAAAACATTTTAAGATGAAATATAGATGAATCATTAAATTATACAACTCCTTGGTTAGATCATACCTTGAGTATGCTTCTGTAGTTTCAGTATCTCTTGCAAAAGTAAATATAGATTTAGTTTAAAAGGTACAAAAAAGATTTTTAAGATACCTCTATGTTAGAAAATATAACTTTTATTCTTATTTGGTGTGTTACAGAAGTATGCTTGAAACTTATAAATTTGTAACACTGAAACAGAGATGGAGAGTGCAAGCAATGCTGTTTGTGTATGTTGTCGTGAATAACTTAAAATATAAAGACTTCTTCATTAACTACATAAAGTTCTTTGTGCCTAGGATTAACCTAAGGTTAAGTCATAGAGGGCTGTTTTGTATTAGTGAGACAGATTGCTTGCCCATAAACAGCATGATGAGGCAGTGCAATATAATCCAAAACTATTATATCTTAGTGGGTATATCTGGCATAGATACACCGAGATATGGATGTCTTTATCTACATCTTTGTGTATGTGTCTTTATATATATTTCTATATGTGAGTGTGAAAAATTTATATTTGTAACACATTTTTCTGTCAAATGTGATTGTTGTGACATAAATAAATAAATAATTTTTAAGCGATTTATTTAAAAAGAAATGCAGTATTTATAAATTTTAGGTAAGTGGTAAAAACGATATGTTTCAGGAAAATAAGAGGAAAGACCTGGCCTGGGTATGGCCTAATAAAGCTATACATAAAGCTTAAAGATAAGATCTATAGCAATTACTTTTTTTATTGGGAATAAGCTACAATTTAATTTTAAAACAGGTTTATTATACCTATACCTATGCCTAGATTTTTTAGGTATATCTCGATAGTAATTCTCGACTTTTGATCTATATGATCTAGATTTTGATGATTTGTACGTGGAAGTGCTTTTACTTATAAAATGCCTAGACTTTAAATATTTGTCTCTTGATCTATCCCGACTCCTAGTTTTGGATCGGCGACTAGATTTTGTACCCGATTTCCTTCTGTTTCTACTTTTGGAATCACTCGAGTCTGAAAATGAAGATCTACGCCTGCTTTTAGCTTTGCTTGAACTTTTACTCCCGCGTTTTTCATTTTCTGAATCACTAGAATACTTACCCTTATGTTATGAAAATTTTTAAAAATTATTTATTAGGAATATGCATGAAATATAATTTTCCTTATATTTGACATTGACGTTTAAGAAAAAAATAACATCAGAAGAATTTTTGTCATATTTTTTTGCCGACGAACACTCTAACTATAAGGCATTTTTCTTTCCTTCTTCTTTTTTTTTATGTAGACATGACTCTTTCACGTTTTTAATGTGCCTCCAGTAAGTTGTCGTTACATCGTTTTCTTAATCTTCCTTCTGATCGTATTTCTACTAATCGTGTTCCTATTGGGAAACCCTCTCTTGCCGTATTTACTACTCTATTTATTGTCATTCGACTTATATGACCGTTTCAGTCTATTCTTTTATGCAAGCAAGCAATTTAATTAAACCCAGCCTGTGAGAAATGTTCACCCCTAAGAATTACGTTCGGGTGTAACAATTCATTGGAGCGAGGTGTATTAACTCGAGTAAAAACAGGAGTCACTCCACCGCGCTCGAATGCTCCAGACCATCCCTTTCCCCCCTATAGCACTCTGATGCGCGATAGGGGCACAACTATCAGCCAAATGCTCTTCATGTGGAGATCCTGGGTAATAGAACCCCAACATGGTTTCCTAACCGAATTCAAAACTCAGGACAGCGCATTGTCGCTATATTCCTGTTATCTTAATGTGGCTTATCCGCGAACTAAAATTGCTTACTTGGGCCTCAAGTCTCCGCTCTGAGCTAGGCTCAGTTCGGCGACTTGGTGCTCAAGGGGTTGGGCCCTACATGCCCGAGTTTTTAGTGGTTTTTGTTAATATTTTTTTGTGGCTTGCGCCGGTTTTTGTTAGTAGTTTTTTGATTTTTTTGGTGGCCGAAGCCGTTTTTTTTTTGTTGTTTTTTGGATTTTTTTTGTAGGATGCCTGAAACATAAAATCAGAATTAGTGCATATTTATATAATAAATTATCTACATAAAATTTACTGGGTCCACGCTGTACGTTGCGATTGTCCACAAGGGTTATGAGCTACGAACTATCTTCATTGTGCGTTGTTGTTGTTTTTTGAAGTGTTTTCTCTCTGGTGTTTTGTTTTCTCTCTGGTGTGATTGTTGATTTTCTCTCTAGTATTATGATTTTATTGTATTATTTGTTGTTTGGGTCTTTTGTGCTTCCATCTGTGGAAAGCGTCATACCTCAATATCTCTCGCAATATGTGGTTGGGGTGGTTCTCTATCTCCGCGAACTTTGTCCTAGCTTTTTCTTTCATTGTGTCGGTCACTCTGATTTGTTGTAGTTCTCTAAAGAGAAATCTTTCTGCTACGTATCTCGGTACGTTGACTGCTTCTCTTAGGCTGTTGTTATGTGCCGCTTGTATTTTCTTTTTTGATGTATTGCATATGTGTCCCCATGCGAGAGATGCATATGTTAGTATAGGAAGAATTATACAATTTATTAATCTTATTTTTGTTTTCAATCTAAGTTTGCTTTTTCTTCCTGCTAGGCCTCTTATTGATGCTCTTGCCATGTTGGCTTTTTGTACTGTAGCTTCTACATGTTTGCTAAATGTTAAGCCTTTGTCCATGATTACTCCGAGGTATTTGGCTTCACTTTTCCACTCGATAGGATTGTCTTGCACAGTTACCTGTTCTTCTGGTTGTTGGTGCCTCTTTTTGAAAAGTACAGCCTGTGTCTTTTCGGAGTTTATAGCGATTTTCCATTTTAAACTCCATTCTTCTATGTCATCTACCGCTGTTTGTAAGTTGTTTACCGCTATGTCTACATTT
The DNA here is from genome assembly GCF_040954645.1 of Diabrotica undecimpunctata. Taxonomy (NCBI): domain Eukaryota; kingdom Metazoa; phylum Arthropoda; class Insecta; order Coleoptera; family Chrysomelidae; genus Diabrotica; species Diabrotica undecimpunctata. The sequence goes on along the minus strand of NC_092808.1, from coordinate 108,615,160 downwards.
CTGTGTTTGGCCGCTATCGCTGTGTCGTCGGCATAGAGGCTTAGTAGTGTACCTGGTGTTCTAGGTATGTCTGCTGTGTATATCGTATACAGTAGAGGTGACAGTACCGCTCCCTGTGGCACTCCAGCCTCCGGGTTCCCGAGTTCGGATAGGACTTGTCCTATCCGGACTCTGAAACTACGATTGCTTAAGTACGAAGAGATTAGTCTTGTCATTGCTCCGCTGTAGCCGTATCGTCTCATTTTGTAGATAAGTCCTTTATGCCAGACTCTGTCGAAAGCTTTGCTTACATCTAGGAAGACAGCTCCTGTGAATTGTTTGTCATTAAATCCAGCTGCTATGTACTCTGTTAATCTGAGTACTTGTAGCTCACTGGAGTGTTCTGATCTAAAACCGAATTGGGCTTCGGGTATTATATCTAATCTGTCTGTTTCAGCTTGGAGTCTGACGAGTATTATTCTCTCTACAATCTTGCTGATTGCAGGTAGTAAGCTTATTGGCCTGTAGTTTTGCGGGAATGTGCTGTTTTTTCCGGGCTTTGGTAACATTATGACATGAGCCTCTTTCCATCTGTTTGGGAATTTCTTGAATCTTAGCATCGCGTTGATAATATTTGTTAGATATACTATGGCTCTCGCTGGTAAGTATTTTAGAGCCCTGTTCGTTATTTGATCAGGACCAGGTGCTTTTTTCGGCGAGCTATTTTTAATTAGCTCGTTTATCTCCTCCGGTGATGTAGGAGGGATGATTTCGTTCGGGTTTTCGGGTCTTCCTCTTTGTCTTTCGACTTCTTCTATGAAGTCGATGTCCTCATCTGGGTGGTAATTTAATGTACACTCTCTTTCGAGAGTACTCCTCATTACTTCTGCTTTTTCCTCTGTGGTGTAGACTATTCCGTTTTCTCCATGTAATGGAGGGATTTGCTTTCTGTCGTTTCTCAGTATTCTCTGGAGCCTCCAAATATTTTGCATATTTGGTCCTTGCTCCTCCATGTCTCTTATGTGGTTTTCCCAGCTTTCACTACGGTGTTGTTGTAGTGCTGTTTTGACCTCTCTGTTTAGCCTATTTGCTCTATTTTTGTCTGCCTGGTTCCTTGTCCTTCTCGCTGTCTGCTTTGCTCTGTTCTTTTCCCTTATTAAGTCTTTTATTGCTTGTGGTATATCCTTAAATCTTCCCGTGTGCATTTCTACTTCCTCTTCTGTAGTGCTGTTTCTGAGTGCTTGTTGGATGATGTTTTCCAACTCTAGGACTCTGTCTTCTATTTCTCGTGGGTTGTCTATCACTGGAACTATGTTAATTCCAGTGCTCACGAGTCTTTTAAAGTTTGTCCACTTTGTTTTCTTTTTAACTCTTTTGATTGTACTTTCTTCTTCCCACGTTCCTAGTTCTAATAGGATGGGGTTGTGGTCCGTTGTGCCTTCGTTTAATGTTTGTATTTCTGTTTGTAGTCCTAGGTTTCTTGCTACTACAATGTCTATGTGTGTAGGAAGTCCGTTTCCTGGGTAATGCGTTGGGTCTGTGGGGCCCATTGCCATAACGTCGTCATTATTTTCTATGTATGTGTTTAGTAGTCTTCCGTTTCTGTTCGTAGCTCTGTCGTTCCAGTTTGGGGATCTTGCGTTTAGGTCTCCTATTATGATTGAGGGTTCGTTGTTTAGGAACATATTTAAGTCGTCTTCAATCAGTAGGTCTTGTGGTCTTACGTAGGCGGAGGTAATTCTGACTTCTCCTTGCCTCATTTGTACTCTTATTGTTGTTGCTTGCATAGTATTTAGTTGTGGTGTTAGAATTCTGATGTGACCTATGCCTTTTTTCACTAATATTGCTGTGCCACCTGATCTTGCTGTGTTGTCGTTCCTGTATATGTCGTAGCCTGGAAACTTGATGTTGATGTTGTTCGTGAGCTTTGTTTCCTGTATTGCCACGACGTCCATTTCATATCTATTGACCAGTTCGTCCAGTATATTCTGGTTGGTCCTTATGCCTCCTGGGTTCCAGGAGCCTATCCTCAAGTATCCCCTGTTTGCTTGCACTAGTTCAGTGCTAGCTTTATATCTGCAATCGCCTCGTGGACAATTCTAGTGACCAGTTCCTTAACTGAGTTCACTAGGCCGTCTTGCTGTTGTTTCGAGATCAAGATGGTGTTCTCGGTATTTTGCGCTTTTGCTGCCTGTGCGTAGGAAGGTCCGCTTGATGTTTGTTGCGGCCTTGTTTGCGGGGCTTGTTGTCTCTGTGGTTGTTTTCTTCCCCAGGTTGGGCATCTGGGGCATCCTCTGAAGTTTGCCGGGTGTTGACCCTGGCAGTTGGCACATTTTGCCTTTTGTTCTCGGGGCATTTGGCAGTTTCTTGTGGAGTGATTTTCTCCGCATCGTACGCATCGAGGTGTCTTAAAACACGCTCTCTGCGCGTGGTGGTACCCCTGGCAGTTGAAACACTGCGTGGGCCCAGTTGCTTTTCTGAGGTCTTCGATGTGAACCTTCATATGCATCAGATTAGTAATGCGCCTGGCTTTTTCCACGTCCTCCTTCTCCAGTGTCAGCACAAACATTGGTAGATTTCTTTTATCACTCTTTCTGGAAATCATATTCTTTATTGATTCACATTCGATATCATACTCTTCTTTGAGAGTATTGAACATTTCTGTAACGTCTGTGTTTGGAGGTAGTCCTCTTAAAACCATTCTTGGTTTTATGTCTTCCTCTAGTGGGAAGGCAATCCACTGTATAGGTGTATTTTGACTATACTCCTCTATGATTTTTACCATAGACCTATAATCTTCTGGATTTTTCGCTTGTATTAACGTTTCTCGTCCACTTCTCGATAGTCTATTCGACGTTATCACCTTCTTTTTCTGAGCAATGTCTAGTATTGCTCCTGTCTGGCTGACGCTCTGTAATTTAATTACAGGCGGCTTTGGTTTCCACGTTGGTTTATCTTGTTTCGTGGTTTGTTCTCCGTCGGTTTCCATTGCTTGTGCTTGGCATGGAGTCGGAGGGCGTGGTGTAGCGCGCGCATCTCTTTCCTGATGACACTCTAGTTCTGTTGCACTAGGGGTCGCTAGTGGAGGGAAGTCTTCCTTCACGGCCTTCTTCTTGCTGTTTTTGGGTTCTTCTGCTTGTTTTCCCTTTTTTGTATTTTCTATTGTTGTTTTTGTCTTTGGGATTGTTCCCGTGGACTTTTCTGCGGTTGCTTTTGTCTTTGGGATTGTTCCCGTAGACTTTTCCGGTTTTGACGCCTTTTTGGCTTGGGTTTCCCAGGTATCTTCTTTGCTGCTCTCTTTTGAGACCGTTTCTGTTGTCTTCTTGGTTTTTTTATTTTCTTTTCCATTGCTAAGTTCTTGGAACTTTGAGTCAATGTGGCCAATTATTGTTTTTTGCGAGGTTACTATCGTATCCTGCAGTTCTTCAATTTTCTGTTTTAGTGCTGCTATTTCGGCGTCCTTTTCTTTTAATATCATCTTCATCTTTGCCAGTGCGGACTTTTCGTCCTCACTGCTCCTCTGTCTCATCCTTTTTGTAGTGGCTCGTTTTTCGAGTGGTACGTCGTCGTCAGTGGAGTACATTTCTTTTTCGCGGTTTCCCTCCGCGCGGTCTTTTGTTCGTTTTTTCTTGGTCTTGGGGCGTTTGAAGTCCCCTTCGTGTATGTCCTCGGTGGGGAGATTTTCAAAGATCTCGTAATTTGTGTCCTGGTCTTCTAGGAGGGCATCATAGATATTATAGTTGAGTTTATACCTCGAACTATAACCATTGGGGCTTGGAGTGGCCTTTCGGCAGGGTGGGGATCGTGACCGATCCATAATCGCGTGGGGTGGAAGTCCTAATCTTTGGAGGAAAGCTTATTTTTTGACCGTCTGACCCGTTGTCAGCACGGCTTCTGGGTGCCACCCAGTACCTTTACTCGGAAGTTCACGCTCTAGGCAGAACTAGAGTGGGATCCGCTTGAATTTCTTACCTCCCTGACCTTGGGGCCGTGTCTGCCAGGTGTAATTTCTAAAATATTACACCTCACAGTGTCATCCCAATCGTAGTACAGGAAGTATCCCGACGGGCTAAGCCCGTTTACTTTTTCACTTGCCTATGCCTTGATTTTGGCCTCCGTGAAGATTCGATTAATACAAATCTCCCCGGTTCAGCTTTGTCTCGGCATAGGCTTTTGCCTCTAGTGGCCTCGGCCGCGGCTAACGCAAGTCTCCGCTCTGCCGTGCTTACATTCACGGCACAGACTGATAAGTCCGGCTTCGACTCAACGCTGCAGCTCCTCGGCGGTCTTCAGGTGTCGCTTCTACTGCACGTCCGTACTGTTCAGCGGCTGACGCTGAACTCTATTCTTTTATTTCTTACCCAGTGCTTGATGTTCCTCGCCTTGCATCTATATCATATATCTGTACTTCTAGCTCTATCCCATGTGTTTTCCATCAATTTTTCATCAAGTGTTTTCATCTCTGCTTTTTCTAACATCCTTTTTGTCCTCTCTGTATTAGGTCGTGTTTCTGCCACATATGTCATTGGTCTGATGACTGTTTTCACTTGATCTTTTACTTTTGTTTCGAGCTTTCTATAGCTAGATCATGTGATGCCTAGATATTTAATACTTGTTCTATTATCTGACCTTTTAGCTCCAATTTATATCTTGGTATTATATTATATTAAATTGGTGCTGCATACGTTGTAAATCATCTTCACTTTGAAAGAGTAGTATTGCGTCGTCCGCATAGCATACTATTTTGAGTTGTTTTTCTCCCATTTGGTATCCTGTTGTAGTTCTTACTTGTTTTATTATTTCATTCTTAATAAGGTCAAACAATAATGGACTCAGGGAATCTCCTTGTCTTATCTCATTGCCAGCTTCAATTGAGTCAGTTAGTTCTTCTTCTACTTTTACTTTTATTGTATTGTTTTGGTAGATATTTTCAATCGTTTTGATTATTCCTAGAAGTACCTCACTTGCATACAATAAGTGGATAATCTTCTTAAATTTGTCCTAGTTAAATGCGTTCTTAAGGTCAACGAAACATATATGCCGGTTTTTTGTATTCTAATGATTTTAAACGGATTATGAGCAAAAATACATGTCGTGTGTGTTAAAAGACAAATATTTTATTTTCTTATTATCTTAATAAAATATTGCATATTTATAAGCGCTCATATTATTCAGTTTTTTTATATTTGTAAGGCTACATACAAACAATTTACAAATGTCAATCAAATAAAATTTAATTATGTAAGTGTTTGTTACACAGTTTTGCGTAATCATGGTATACAAACTTACAATCTTAGCACAATTGACCACTAACTTCTAATAACATTCATAGCTTCAAGAAAGTCCAAACCTGGTGGCCTTCGTCAAGCCAATGAATAAGCGGTGCAGCTATAGCGAATAGAGTTATCAGAGACAAGTTTGTCGGGCGGGTGTCGCCAGCGATTGTGTCGAAGGCAGTCGGGGATGTTAGAGCGCTAGTTAGAGTTGGAGGTTTGGGGAAATATGACAATGACAATGTAATCTGAAAGCTTATTGTTTCAATGTTTTCTGCGTGTTTCCGTCGATGTTGGCCGTTAAACTGAGAATTCTCTCTCATACTCCTCTGTATACCTAAACTTCTATCTTTTTTACTTTTTTAAAGGGTAATATTAATATAGATAAATATTATTTTTTTATTTTTTATACACTCTATTTCTTTATGTTTAAAATTAGGTAATATATATATATATATATATATATATATATATATATATATATATATATATATATATATATTTATATATATATATATATATATATATATATATATATATATTTATATATATATATATATATATATATATATATATATATATTTATATATATATATATATATATATTTATATATATATATATATATATATATATATATATATATATATATATATATATATATATATATATATATATATATATATATTTAATATACGCGATTCCTTAACTACCGGCCAATAGCTACAAGCGGTCGAGTTAATAAAGTTACCCTACAGACAGATTAACTAAGAAAGCGGACAACGGCCTAAGTATTCAGAAGGCTACGTAAAACCACTGTATTAATGATCCTTTAGGTTTAAAGATCCTAGTAAACATTCAAGCAAAATCCAGCGTGCTTTAATTTGAAGTTCCATTCTAAAAATACTGAGCTCGCACAGTTCTCCCTACTTTTTGGCGGTATGTTACGAGTTCCATCAATTTAACGGGTTATAACTTTTTACTCCTTTACTGAGTATGCCATCTATAAGTTAAATAATAAAATTTAGAATCCGTCCAATTTTGAGCTCTTAATGTTAATAAACAATGGAAATACGATTTTAAGAAAAAATAGTATCTTGGTTCCTATTGGTCATATTATAAGGTTCCGTTTTTTTTGGAAAATGTATTTCTTCACCAGCTTTTTACTTAGCCTACGTGGAAGCCCCTTCTTGTTCCTCTTTATAAGCAATTCTGCTTGTTCGTTGGCGGATAAATACCTCTATGGGACTCTGCCGATTGGTGGCTTATCTCTTACTGTTTTGGCGACACGGGTCTCCTCCATTCTGCTTATGTTATTCCATTCTTTTTTTCCATTTGGTGTCCATTCATTTATACACTGTACGTTACATTTCTTCTAATGTCTTCACTTCTATTTCGATCTCTCAGCGTGTTTCCTGTAACACTTATACCCTTCTTTTTCTTCTTTGTATATAGACATGACTCTGTCTGTTTTTCAATGTGCCTCCAGTAAATTGTCGTTCCATCGTTTTCGTGGTCTTTCAACTGATCGTCCTCCTATTGGGGAACCGTCTCTTGCCGTCTTTTCTACTATATTTGTTGTCATTCGGCGTATATTATCGTTCCATTCTACTCTTCTATTTCTTACCCAGTTCTTGATGTTCTCCACCTTGCATCTACGTCGTACGTCTTACCATTAATTTTTCTAAGTGTTTTCAACTCTGTTGTTTCTAACATCCTTTTTGTTTACTCTGTGCCAGGTCTAGTTTCTGTTGCGTAAGTATGTCATTATTGGTCTGATGACTGGTTTGTAAACTCTGCCTTTCGTTTCCTTCCCGATATTTTTATTTCTCCATATTGTTTCATTTATGCAGCCTGCGGCTCTGTTTGCTCTATTCACTTGATCTTCCACGTCGGTTTCGAGCTTTCCGTAGCTAGATAATGTGATGCCTAGATATTTAAACTCCATCACTTGTTCTATTATCTGACCTTCCAGCTCCAATTTACATCTTAGTAAATTTGCTGTTGTAACCATGCATTTTGTCTTTTTTGGGCAAATTAACATGTTAAATTTTCTGGTGGTTATATTAAATTGCTACAGCATACGTTATAAATCATCTTCACTTTGAGAGAGTAGTATTGCGTCGTCTGCATAGCAGATTATTTTTAAATGTTTTTCTCCCCTATTCTTTTTTAGTTCTTACTTTTTTACTATTTCGTCCAAAATCACACAACAATAGAGGACTCACGGAATCTCCCTCCCTTATCCCATTGCCAGCTTCAATAGGGTCGGTTAGTTCTTCTTCTACTTTTACTTTTATTGTGGTTTTTGGTAGATATTTTCAATCGTTTTAATTATTCCTAGAGGTATCTCCCTTGCATACAGTAAGTGGATAACGTCTTTTAATTTGACCTGGTCAAATGTCTTTGTAAGGTCCATGAAACATAGATATGCCGGATTGTTATATTCTAATGATTTCTCTTGCACTTGCCTCATTATAAAAATAGCGTCGGTGCATGATCTTCCTGACCTAAAACCTTGTTGTTCTTCTGCTAGTGTTATAATTTTATTCAATTTATTTGTTATCACTTTGGTTGTTAATTTTAGTGTTGTTTTTAATAAATTAATTCCTCTGTAATTTTCCGGGTCCGATTTGAATCGCGTTTACACACTTATAAGCGTGTGACAAAAAAAATGTCAAAGTTATTATAAATGTGCATAAACTAAAATCTCGCCTGGTTTTCAAATTGTTTTTTAACCACTTAATGCGTAAATTAATTCGAGTTTACTGTAAAAAAAAATAATTTCATAATTCGATTATGGATGTAAAATAATTAAAAAAATATATTTTAAGGGGCGTAACAAGTGAATTTTTCATGACAGGGGCGTATAAAAATATATAATTTTTTTTAGTAGTATAATTACTTAGTATAATTACTTACTTAGTATAATTTACTTAGTATAATTAAAAATACAGTTTACTTAGTTAACTTAATTAAGTTTACTTAATTAAAAACAAAAACAAATCAGGGGCAAAAAATTATAGTGAGGGTATTTATAAATAAAAAAAATATTAAAAACTAAAAAAAACCGATCAGAAAAGGCCATAGGCGTTTGAATAATGAAAATAAACTAAACTGATAATGTAAGACACAAATATCTACTGCCTCACAGAAACGAAAATGACTTACATTAGTACAGCTACATCTAAAACTCAACGTAAATTATGAAACGGACTAAAAATAGTAATTAGAATTCTTAGAAAAAAAATATAACAATATTAAAAAAAATAAAAGAAATAATAACAAAAATAAAATAAATAATAAATTCGTCATAGATGGGTCAGAAAGCTGTGACACACGGGCAAGTCTCGAATTTACCGGCAACCCGCTGCGTTGCCGGTAAAGCTTTAGTTTTAGGGTATATTAAAAAAAATTAATAAATAATTTGATTAAATAATTTGAATAATATATTCTAAAACTAAACCTTTAAAGAATCGATTGCAATTTACAAAATATATGTAGAGTGACCGTTTGGGCAAACACATTTGTTTAATAATCGCTCTCCGAGATGAAAAAATTAAGTAACAAACTGTTTGGTTGACCTGGTTAAAAATATAGCACATTTTAATAACACATTAATTGCCATAATATCTAGTAGTTATATGACATATCGTTGTGCAAAAAAAACAGAGCCATTAACATTTAAAAATTAATGCAAAATTAATATTTTTTTTGCAATTATCTCGGTAAATTGTTTATTACCAAGGGTGGATTTATATAAAACTAGCGTTTAATAGAAAAAACAAGTTTTTTGGAATTAAATCGATTTATTTCTCAACAAAGTCCCCTTTTAGCTCGATACACTTAGTAAGACGATGTTCCAATTTTTTATCCCATCCGAATAGTACTTTCGCTCGAGCTCTTTAAAATAGGCCGAAGTTTCAGCGACAACTTTATCATTTGTTGCGAAACGGCAACATCTGAGGAATAGGGTGGGTGTTCAACCAATTCATAGCCCAATTCGTGTAATTTTGCCATGGCGATGGCCGATGGGTGAGCCGGTGCATTGTCTTGGTGAAAGAGCATTTTTTTGCGTTCCAAACCGGGGCGTCTTCAATTCGGCATCCAATTGATCCAATAATGCTGTGTAGTACTCACCATTGATTTTTTTTTCTTTTTCCAAGTAGTCGATGTTGATCATGTCCTTTGCATCCCAGAAAACAGTCGCCATTACTTTGCCGGCCGAATGTGCACTCTTTGTCTTCTTCGGCGGCCCTTTCTGCGTTTGCTCCACAGTTTCGACTGTTCTTTGGTTTCCGGTGTGTAATAATGCACCCAGGTTTCATCAACGGTGATAAAGCAGCGAAAAAAATTCTTTGGATGGCGCCGTATCATCGCCAAAAGCGTCTCCGAAGTGGTCACACGTTTTTGCATATTTTGATCGATTGTCAGCAAACGTGGCACCCATCGCGCGGATAGCTTTTTCATGTCCAAATGATGGTGAATGATGTTGTGTATGCATTCGTAAAAAATGTTTAAGACGATCTGCCATAATCATGTCATGGACTTTGTTAATCATTTCCGGCGTGGTGACTTCATTTGGCCTCCCTGGACGCTCATCGTCAAAAACACTTGTACGACCACGAATAAATTCAGCTTTAAAAAATTTTACTGTTGCTAACGAAGGTGCAACCTCACCATAAACTTCGTCCTGGTCGGCTTTAATTTGCACAATCGTTTTACCCTTTTTGTTGGGGAACTTAATCACAGAACGATACTCGACTTTTTCCATTTCTCCGAAATTTTGACGGCTGTAAAAACCAAATTAATTGTTTTTAAAACTTAAAATTTTGACAGACGTCATGTCATGAATGGCAAATGTCAACACCGAAACCAATTCGATATCAAGTAGCGAAATAAATCAAAGGCTAGTTTAATATCAATCTATCCTCGTATATTAACTTAAAACCTTAAAAATACAGAACTTTTTATGATCTATACTTTTATTTGTAAAATTTTTCTCTAAGATAAATAAGAAACGTTTTATAATTAGAAAATGTTTTTTTCACTTTTTAAGATTGTGTCAAAAATAACAAAGCAAAATCTTCGCGGATTTTTTATCACCTATCCTCCTTATACCTTTTAAATCCTTCAAGAAGCTGTACAACATAAGATTAGCTGTTACGTGAAACTAATGATTTTTTCACTGTTTTTCACATTAGACTGGTCTACCTCAGTTAAGAAAAACAAATGAAAAAATCTTATACAGATATTTAAAAGTTAGTCTTAGACTCTAGTTTCTTATACATTTTAGAGGACAATGGTTCAAATAAAAGTTGTAGATCATAAAAAGTTCTTTAGTTTTTCTTTAGTATAAAAAAGTTTTAAAATTAAAATACATATATAATTGACCAAGATAATTTCAGAAAAACCCTTATTGTTGCAGTAATTATTTATACAAATGTTAATAATGTTTTTTGTATAACGACATAATATACCTACTTAAAATTGTGGCAGTTAATGACTTATTAAAGTGTGCTAAATTTCAAAGAGATCGACTAAATAGTTTGTAAGTTATTCAATTTGTTTATTCCGGAGAGCTATTATTTAAACATCTGTACTTGCCCAAATAGTCACTCCAGAGTTATTCTGTAGATTCTGTCGCAATCGATTCTTTAAGATTTTATCCCCAGAATTATTAAATTTTACTATTTCGTAAAAATTATTTAAATTTAAATAATTAATGTAGGCTACTTATTTTTACTTGTTCTTCGTCTTTTTGTTCTTCTTTTTCTTTTTTTTATGTAGACATGACTTTGTCTGTTTTTTAATGTTTCCAAGTAAGTTGTCATTCCATCGTTTTCGTGATCTTCCTACTAATCTTGTTTATATTGGTGAACCGCCTCTTGCCGTCTTTATCACTCTATTTGTTGCCATTCGGCTCATATATTCGTTCCATTCTACTGTTCTATTTCTTACCCAATTCTTGATGTTCTCCACCTTACATATACGTCGTATATTTGTACTTCTACCTCTGTCACATAGTATCTTACCATTAATTTTTCAAATAAGTATTTTCCTTTTTGTCCTCTCTGTGCCAGGTCATGTTTTTGCCGCGTATATCATTATTGGTCTGATCACTTTTTTGTAAATTCTGCCTTTCATTTCTTCCCCAACATATTTATTTCTCCATATTGTTTCATTCAGGCAGACTACGGCTCTTTTTGCTCTATTCACTTGACCTTCCAGAGAATGTGATGCCTAGATATTTAAACTCTATTGCCTGTTCTATTACCTGACCTTCCAGCTCCAATTTACATTTTAATAAATTTGCTGTTGTAACCATGTATTTTGCCTTTTTTAGGGAATTTAACATGTTAAATTTTCTGGCAGTTACATTAAATTGGTGCAGCATACGTTGTAAATCATCTTCAGTTTAAGAGAGTAGTATTGCGTCGTCAGCGTAGCAGATTATTTTAAGTTGTTTTGTTTTCCCATTTGGTATCCTTTTTTAGTTCTTGTTTTTTTTTATTACTTTATCCATAATCAGATTAAACATTAGAAGACTCAGGACATCTCCCTGTCTTATCCCATTGCCAGCTTCAATAGGGTCGGTTAGTTCTTCTTCTACTTTTACTTTTATTGTGTTGTTTTGGTAGATAACTTCGATCGTTTTGATTATTACTAGATGTATCTTTCTTGCGTACAATAAGTGGATAACGTTCTTTAATTTAACCTGGTCAAATGCCTTCTTAAGATCCACGAAACATAGATATGACGGTTTTTTGTATTCTAATATTTTCTCTTGCACTTGCCTCATTATAAATTCGGCGTCGGTACCTGATCTTTCTGACCTGTACCTTCCGAACCTTGTAGTTCTTCTGCTAGTGTTATAATTTTATTTAGTTTATTTGTTACCACTTTGGTTAATAATTTGATTGTAATGTTTAATAAATTAATTTCTCTATAATTTTCCGGGTCCGATTTGTCACTCTTTTTGAAGAAAGGTATATGGTTGCCTGATCTCCATTCTTGAGGAATTATGTTTTGTTCTAATATTTTTTGGATTAGTTTTAATAGTTGTTTGGTCACATCTAGTCCTCCGTACTTTAGGAGTTCGTTCGGTATTTTGTACTCTCCTGGTGATTTTCTATTTTTGATTTCCTTAGTGCTTCCTTTACCTCTTCCTCTTCAATATTTTTTTCTTCGTTTGTCGTCACCTTTGGTTTTGGTGGCTCATTATTGTCATCTTTAGCAAATAGTGATCGAAAGTAGTGTACCCATGTTTCCTTCTGAATGAGTTTCATCCATATTTTTTTTCGTGTTCCTTAAAAGTCGTGTTCCATCTGTTTTGAGAAGGTCTGCCAGAGTTTCCCTTACTTATATGTATAGTATAAATATGTGTTTGTTGTGTTCTGTACTGTGAAAAGGTTTTCTTCTTTTTTCACATTTTGTCTTCATTTTCTTTTTAAATCTCTAAACAATGGTGTTTTTTTTAGTAAGTTAGTATTCTTATATAAATATAGAATATTATAATATGTTATAAACTACTTTATTATAATTGCAATGTAATTTATTATATTAAATAATATTATAAATTACTTCTATAAATATATCATATTAATTATAAAGTAATACTCGAAATGTGTTTATTTAAATTAAAATATAAAACGAATCTTTTTGTATTTTACAAGAACAATTAGTAATTAATATTATATATTTATATAAATATAAACTTTTTTATTAAAAATAGACCCAATTGATTTTTCCGGGATTTTCCGATTTTTCAAGAAAAGAAAATAGCACAGTTCTTCTTATTATTTTATCGAGCTGTCACAATTAAACAAAAATTAAACTTCTGCGTAAAATAGAAACAGAGGCATTGCAAATTTTTTCTGCGCACTCCAATTTGAAGTTCCATTCTGCAAAAAAAAAACACGGAACTCTGACAGACGGTATTTTACGAGTATACTATAGCTAACCATCGCTTAAACGAGTTGTATATTGTAACTTCTTCTCGCTACTTGCCATCTGTACCATGAATCATAAAATCGTTTATAATCTGTTTAATTTTCAGCTCTTTAATGTTAATAAACAATGGAAATATGATTGTTTTTAAATTCCTATTTTGATCAAAGTTTTTTTTTTAAGATTGTATATTTTCACCATCTTTTCAGTGAGCCTAATAACAAGCGCATAGCATAAAAATATCAATGTTATTATAAATGTTTATAAGCTAATAGGTCAGCTCTTTTTAAAGGGTTTTTTTAATTTTTAATTAACCATTTTGATAAAATGTTGAAATTTTTTAATTGATTGTGATCTGCTAAATATCTTTCGAGTTACAGTTTGGTTAAGTACAGTTGTTTAAATAATCGCTCTCCGGAATAAAGAAATTGAATAACTTACAAACTAATTAGTCGATCTATTTTAAATTTAGCACACTTTAATAACTCACTAATTACTATAGTTCCAAGTAGATATATTATATGTCATGTTAAAAAAAAATTATTAATATTTATAAATTACTGCAATAATAAGGGTTTTTGCAATTATCTCGGTCAATTTTTTATGTGTTTTAATTAAGAAATTATCAATTTAAAGAAATTTTTTAGATCTACAACTTTTATTTAAGCAATTTTTCTCTAAAATGTGTAAGAAACTTTTTATAAGCAAAAAAATTTTTCGCTTTATATAATTGTTTAAAAAAGCAAAGCAAAATCAGCCATATGACTTTAACGATTTGTCATAAGGTATCCTTCATATAAGGACCATTTAGAATATTCAAAAACCTGTATAAGATTTTTTCAGCATGTTTTCCTTCTTTTTTTCCTGATTTCACTGCAAATTCTTAATATTACGAACAAATTTATCACTAGTCCCATTCTTTTTGTTGCTGCATCAAGCGCCTTGAATGATTCGACCACACCCGCCTTTCTTCTTGCAATAATGTCGATGTCATCGGCGTACGCTAGTAATTGTACGCTGCGATTAATAATAGTTCCTCTGGTTGTTATTCCAGATTCTCTTATCGCTTTCTCTAGTACAATAATAAATAGAAGGCATGATAGGCTGTCTCCTTGTCTAAATCCTATCTGAGACTGGAACGTTCTGGAAACTCCGTTCTGCACTCTAACTTTACACTCGACTCTTGAGATGGTCGCTTTCACCAATTTTACTAAGTGTACTAGTATGCTGAATTTTAATATGGCCTTGTACAGTGCGTTTCTTTCAACACTATCATTGGCACATCTAAAATCAACAAACAGGTGATGAGTATCAATGCCATACTCATATATTTTTTTCAGAGCTTGCCTTAAAAAGGAATATTTGATAGGTCGTTGATCTTTTTTTATGAAACCCACACTGATATTTACCTATTATGATAATGCCATCTGCCCCAGAAGCTTTATTTTCTTTCAATTTTTGTATAGCTTGGGTGACTTTTACCTCTCTTGGGATGTTATCTTTCTCTCTTTCGTCGTCAATGTCCTCGAGTTGGATTTCTGATTCGTGGAACCTTGTCTCAACACTTATATTTAGCCTTTCCTCAAAGTTTTCTGCCCATCTTGCTAGTATCTGGTCCTGATCACCAATGATCCCCAATGTTCCATTTCTAACGATTGATAATCTAGGTTTGAATTCTTTCCTGTTCTGGTTAATCCTACTGTAGAACTTTCGCATTTCTGCTTGTGCCTTATAGTTCTCTAGTTCTTTTAGTTGGCTTTCTATATGCTGTTTCTTCTTTTTCCAAAGTATTCTTTTTTCTTCTCGTCTCAGCTGCCTATACTCTTCCTCTGTTCGTCTCGTTTTTCGCCCTTGGAGTCTTCTGTATGCCTGATTTTTTCTTTGCGTTGCTTGTGCGCATTTCTCATCGTACCAGTCTGACCTTAATTTTTTATGTTTTTGCTTTCCGATAACTTCAGTTGCCACTTCTTCCAATATGGCTCTACACTGTCTCCAATAGTTGTTAATATCTTCAACTATAACATGCGTGCAGGCTTTCAGCTTGCTTTCGAGACTTTCCTCGAATCCCTTAGCTATCTCAGGGTTCTTCAACGCTTCTATTTTAAACCTTTTCTCTTTAACTCCTTTTTCTTTTTTTGCATTGGAGATTCTAGCTCTTAGTTTAGCTTGTAGTAGGTAATACCATGGACCCAACGAGTTACAAATGCAGAAGTGTTAAGAAGGCTACAAAAGGATTGCGAGGTCATAAAGCACATCAAAACAAGAAAGCTGGAATATTTAGGCCACATTACCAGAAATGCGAAATATGAGATATTAAGGCTCATAATGCAAGGTAAAATCAAGGGTAAAAGATCCATAGGAAGACAAAGAATTTCCTGACTGAGAAACCTAAGAGAGTGGTATAGTTTCAGCTCAGTAGATCTTCTTGGAGCAGCCGCCAATAAGGTACGGATAGCTGTGATGATAGCCAACCTCCGATAGGAGAAGGAACTACAAGAAGAAGAAGGTAATGGTTCGTGTCTATCGTCAACCACCACATGGTCAATTTGGTTTACTGTATTCCCATCTGGACTTCTTCATGTTCCTTTATGTATATCTTTGTGCCTGAAGCATGTGCTGGCAATCGCCATGTTCATTGAGAAGGCTAAGTGTATTAGTCGAGTTCCGTTGTTGTTTGACTCTTCATGTAAGCTGTGAATTCCAATGGTTGGCATGTATTCCCTCTCCTTACCTATATTTGCATTAAAATCTCCTATTAAGACCTCTACGTCATTTCTAGGACAATGTTGTATGATATTTTCCAGTTGTTTACAAAATTGTTCTTTTTCTTCATCCGGCTTCTCCTCACTTGATGCAGGGCATTTATTATTGAATATTTAAAGAATTTACCTTTGATTCTTAGTGTGCATAATCTTTCGTTGAGAGGTTGGAAGTCTATTATAAGGTGCTTTACTCTTTTATTGACTATGAATCCCGTTCCTAATTTCTGTTCCGTTGGCTGGCAACTGTAATATATCGTATAATTCTTTTTCTCTAATATTTTATTTCCCAGCCATCTCATTTCCTGAAGTGCAATTATATCGCTCTTATATACTTCTACAATGTTAATGAGAGACTACAAGGCTCCTGGACTGTATAGATATCTTACATTCCACTAAAATAATCCTAAACCATAATTTTTATAGGTTGGCTAATTGTCATATTATTCTTCTTTTAAATGCAAATAATTTTAAAAATTTAATTATTATTTTAAAAAGTTAAAAGTTTTAATATTTAATTTCGACATATGACAGTTAGTATTATCCTCTTTCTGACATTTGGTACATAACCATAATTCTAAATTGTTTTGTTTGTATTTGAAGGTTAATCTCAATGTAAGCTCCTTTAAAAAAATCTAGATATTTTCATTTTAATAATAATTTAAATTCCTATAGTGTCCTCAACATCTAGAGTTTGTTGGAAACCTATAGCACCATTGTAAGTTGTTTTAAATTTTATTATTATTATTTGTACTAACTGTTTATGGTGAAGTAATAATAAATATGTAATGTTTCTCTCTAAACCAAGTGTAGTATTATTTCCTTTACAAAATTCTAACCCTTTTAATATTTTTTTAGTAAAGAAAAGTCTTTCTTTCCATCCAGCAGGAAGATTCTTGTAAACGGCGTCCAACTTAAATAATTTAGGAACCTTCTTGTGCTGTGATGCCCAGAAAATCCATATAAGTACATTTTGACTTCTTTTTTTGTAGTTACCCCTTTCCAGTCCCTCTTTTATTTATTTACTAACGACCCAGCCTTCCAACCAAACCAAAAGTAGCAGTTCTCAAACGTTCCGGTTTGTTTTGCGTACCATATCTCCAAATTTCTGTCCCTAGTTTTCAATTTCCTGTAATACCCAATGTGGTAGGCACATATAACCGATACACTTATTAGAATATTTACGGATTCAATGATTTTTTATCGCTATTTTTTATTTTTATTTACGTTTTACCCTCCTGTGACTTAAAATTTATTTAACCTTTTCGTTAAAAATAACTTTTATTCACATATTACGAAACAATAGAAATATACGTAAGCAACTAATAAAAAATCGATCAGTAGCTTCAAAAAGTTTTCCTCGTCAAATCCCAGAAAAAGATTACGCTTTCAATGATAGGTGACTATTGATCAAAGTTCAATTATTTTCCTTGGAGATTTTCGGTGGAAAAAGGTGTACAATGTCGTTAGTCTGAAAAGGAGGATATGCGAGAGATCCGGATCAGTCCTTTTATACAAAAATGAATTACACCTAAACCGTTAGCGATGACCTATTGCACTACTCTTATGTACCTAATACTTTTATTAAAAGCGGTAAAATACCTAGGATGAACTTTTGGAGAAATTGCTGGTCACTTTTCAGGTAATGCCGTATCAACTGATTTTTGAAATTGAAAAATTGCAAGACATTTTATTGTTTGTAAATGTAATGAAATAAATCAGTAAATTATGGTATTAATTTAATAAGCATTTACATAAATGTTTATCCATTGCAGTATACTTTAAAAATTTTAAACAGTAAGCCAAAAAATTATCTTAATAATATACGTTAATTACAAAGTAAACAAGAAGATCAAGATTATCAAAAAGATTTAAGGCAAAACATTAACTATAGTAAAATTCATTAACCGATGCAGGAAGATGTAAACATTACCACGTGTAGGCCTGCAACAGGGCCGCATTTGGGATTATCTTTTTGTTTAGTCAGAATATATATTATCTTATAAAATACGAAATTTATATTTTAATTTTGCAAAAGTGCTCGACAAAGAACCTGATTGTTTTAGTTGATATCCGATAATGGGAACCATTTATACAGGGCGAAAAACCCAAGAATTTATTTTTTTTGCCAACAATTTTATGTACAGAGTGCCTGCAAAAAATATGTTTTATTTTTAATTTTTACTATACTTAGTTGTTTGTACAATTCTAAAAAGTTTCATAATAATAATAACAAAAAAAATACTCATTACTCAATTATGTTGCAATAATATATATATATATATATATATATATATATATATATATATATATATATATATATATATATATATATATATATATATATATATATATATATATAATTATATAATTATTAATATGTCGTGACTCGTCACTGTTAAATTATCTAAATCTAAAAATTTTGGGGAATGCATATGTAGGTACTATAAATATGTCATCAGAACAAAACGTAAAGTCTATAAGCTCTCATCTTTTGAAGATATTCTCTTCGCCACATCACAATGTCGTCTCTATCTAGTAAAAGAGCGTTTATTCCCCTACGTTTGTATTGAAAATTAAGTTTTTCAATATTCGGTAAAATGTGGTTTTCGAAAAATTTGGCAAATCAGTGTCATAGTTCACCTTCTTTAAAACCTTATCAACGGTGGGTATTTTGTTGCTCATAAAAAATTATGAACCAGTCTTCTAATGGCATTTTTGTCCAAATCATCAATTTTGTCAAACTTATTTTTCCGGGTCAGACATACTTTTGGTCCAGCGAATTGATGATTCGTTTTGTATTCCTTTATCACCGTAAACACACTTCTATCACAAACTCCAACTTTATTAGCCACTTTTTTCACAATATCTTCAACCACTAACCCGGGATTGTCTTGTCTTTCACATTTAAAAACATTTAAAATGATTTCTTTAACTTCAACGCTAAGAGGGCTCCTTTTACTTCGTTTTCGAGGAGGACTCCATATATTTTCAACCAATTCATCAGCAGAATCAGTGGATGACATTTTTGGTTTCAATATCAGTTATTAAAATACGTGGTTATTGTTACAGTAATCACAATCACGTATAGATAGTGAATAGTGATAGCAAATAAAAATATATACTTAAATAGTTTTAAATCGCACAACAAATAATTGCTAATTTAACATTAACAGCATAAATATAATTTATTGTCCTTTAACCATCAAGATGACTAAAAATATACTCACAAATCGATTCAAATTACAAAATTTCAATACAGAAATATAATACCTACTTAAATCGTGTCCGAACCTGTATGAGTTCCGACGACGTCGGCAGTAACGAAATAAAGATGGACATTTCGGTTAGTTTTTAAATATTCTTGAAGAACTGTTACTTGCATGTATGCATAAAATATTCATTAATTTTATGAATCGGATTATTTTTTTACTTACTATGTATTCAGTGATAAAAATAATTTATATACTATGCAATAAACACTAATAGTTGAGAAAATAAAAAAATTAATAGTCATAATTATACTGTTACTTATCGGAACGAGTAGACTCATTTGGAACATCTTTAACAACCATCTGTTAAATTTATCTTTGTTTATACGTCCTGCATCGCTTAATGAAAGTAGGTATAGAACAACTCAAACAGATATGCTTAAGGTAAAGAGTTGAAGAGTAAGGAAGAAAAACAATCTGAGTCCATAAAAACAGTTTTCATGGAAATCGAAATTTAATGCTTCAAATTAAAACAAATTGTTTTAACTCAACCGTATTAATCGTATAAATCGGTAAATTTTTTCAGTGGTACGTTGACATGTATACAGAGGAAAAATCAGGAGAACACAAAAAAATATTTTATTTGCGAAACATTATACAAAAAATTGAGTGTGCTGGCATGCACCATGAACGTTCTTCCCCAGTACCTTCAAGCTTCTGCGTCACAAAATGGTTCTTCCTCCTGTTGATTACCTTGTAAATCGGCGTAGAACTTTCTAGAGTTTAACGTTTTTCAAATATTTGGTCAAGTGAAGAAAATTTTATAACTTAGCAGCTTTGACCGGAAGTGGGTAGTAACTTCTGGAGTTGTGATATTATGAGCTTTCCTTAAATTTCTTTTCGGGTTTCGTTTAACTTTGCATTCAAACAGCGAGCTTGCAAATAACCTACGTGAAAGATAAATTGAGGGCTATTCTTTCTGAGTTCCAACACTCGAATAAGTCTCGTAGGCATTGGGCATTTCTTGGGATACTTGTTGAAGAAATGCTTAGCCAATTCAGAAATTTGTTATCTTTCCCACAGTGCACCAGTTGGAATGGTTTTGGTTTCACTTTGCTGTTGCGGAGGACTTGTCTCCAGTCATCCGGAGTTTTCGTACAAGCTTTGTAATTTATTAAACTCATGTCTTGGTCGCACTTTGCATACGAATGTCCTCTGATGGGAAAAATTACTTTTACACTAAAACCGTCCTTCTGTCTAAATTAGTTAATGAAAAAACCGAAAAACTGTTTAATTTTTATTTTGCCCTTCAAAAGAGATGCAAAATATTATCAAATTTTGGACCTGAGATGACAGTACGTTATACATAAAGTGATAAATCATTGAAGACACATCGCCCCCTTTTTTGCCACCGATTCGTCATAAGTATAGACAATAGAAAAAATGTTTTGATGACAAATTTTCGATATTTTTTTTTCACAGAATAAAATTTTTGACTTCTCGCAAGATAAAGTTGTTTCTTGTCGTTTTTTTCTTGTAATTTCTCCAAGATTTGGGTTTTATATTTATCACTGCTGTCATCTAATTTCTACGAAAGGGCAGATATTTCCGGTTTAATAGTGTCACTTTAGCTACAGGTGTCTTTCCTAGTAAAACCGAATGAAATATTAAACTTTGTTTCAAAAATTTCGCAAAACTTGTCTTAGGATTATTTATTATCCGGATTTTGTTTAAGTATATAACTTAGTATAGTATTTAACTTAGTTATGTGGAATTCTTGGGGGAGATAAGTTTTTTTACTTTTTTTCCAGAGGTAATGCAATTTTCTTTTGTTTTTTTCAAGGAACCAATAAATTCTGTCACTTTAACGATAGTATCATCAGAAATTTTGTGGAACCCATTTCCATGTTTTCCTCTAGCGTCTAATGGTACAGTGCTAGTTGAGGCCAGTGATTTGCACTCAGAAAGCAAAAATTCCATGAACGGTTAAGAAAGCTTTGAAACATACTTGCACATCACGAAAGTCTTCATCAGGGCCACTCCTTAAACGATAGAAATAAGAAGCAAGATTGGGTATACCTGTACCCACTCGTAAATTTAAATACCTGGGATCGTGGCTTTTTGAAGACTGGGCATCGGACAGGGAAGTAAAATGTCGCATTGAGCAAGCTCGACAAGCTTTCGTAAAATTCAAGAAGGTACTGACTTGTTATTATTAAGAATTCGATCTTCAACTGAGACTAAGGTTTACTAAGTGCTACGTGCGGTCAGTGCTGCTATATGGCGTAGAGGGCTGGACACTCAAAACGAGGGATATAAACAGATTAGAAGCTTTCGAAATGTGGCTCTATCGCCGTATCCTAAAAATACCATGGACAGCGAAAATCGCAAATATAGATGTCCTTAAAAGAATAAACCAAGAACGCCAACTTTTCGAAACCATCAAGAAAAGGAAAACGGCGTATCTAGGTCACATCATGCGAAATGAAAAATACCAGTTCCTCCAACTTATAATCGAGGGTAAAATTGAAGGCAAGAGAGGAATGGGACGCAAGAAAATGTCCTGGCTCCGAAACATAAGGCAATGGACAGGGGTTAACGACATACAATATCTGATACATATTGCAAGAAATAGAGAATTAATGGAAAATGTGATCGCTAACATCCATTAGTGGATTTGCATCTGAAGAAGAAGAAGTACCCACTCGAAATTGTCGATTCATAACTAGGAAAACGATTATCAGAACACCTAAATACGGATTCTGATCCTCGTAGTTAGCAAGTTATTGAATTAAGTCGAAATGCGTCTCCTTTCGGCTTGCTTAATTGACGTTCTCAAAACAACAAAAACGGTAGCACTTTCAATCTGACCCTACCTTATGAGTGGTGGCTCTTCTTAGAAGTTTCATAACGTCACAAACACATCCTGTTTTTCTTCTTTTTTTTTTTTAGCAGCAGTCTTCACATCTACATCTCCATTTTAATTAGTATATACTCACTACTTTACTATTGTTCAATTAAAATCAACTGGCAAACTAGAACACACCAACGAAGTCAGTAAACTAAGAAAAAAAATCACAGAAATGCTGCATCCGACCCGTCCTGTTAAGACAGAGAGAGGACGCCTTCGAACCCTGACGGTTATTCCCTCGCAACGAGCGGACTATGATGGTTCTTCCCCAGTACACCGTTTTATTTAACATTTGTAACTCAATTGTTAAAAACTTGCAAAAATACAGAAATATACAACCCTTGAAGGAACACGGCACTATTTTTATGTAAAAGTAGTTTCAGTTAATTTCGCTTCGGTAGAGGGGTATCCAAGAATCAGAAATCAATTTTTCTGAGCTACAAAGCTTCAAAACTTTGTTTAAGTTGATCAAAAGTTCTCAGTGCCCGAAGACTCAGAAATCAATTTTTCTGAGCTAGATAGCGTCAAAGTGTTGTTTTTTTAGTCATTTTAATAATACATATTTGTATAATAAAAACGGTTTTAGTAAATATCTGCAACAAATTTCAGGAGTGATTCTGCATGAAGAATTAAAGACAGTTTGTTATATAAACGCATGACAGAAAACACTTGTTTTCCAAGATATGAGTGTGGCATTAGGTTTTCACGGGAAGGAGGAAATGAGCACCACCAAAAAGGACTTTAGATTATGAGCTTTAAGAAGCAATGGTATCAAGTGAATTAGGTTAAAATGACTGGATTGACAGAAAACTCTGACGCAAAGCCGGCGATGGAAGCCAACTATTTCTGTATCTAGGGGAGCGTGGTTTATAGTGGGACACTTTTGAATATTTAAGTCATTCAGCTGCATCTCTTATTTTTTAAAGGTAATAGTTTTGTGATCGCTGATTACTTGTCGGACTGCTTTCTTCATCTAGTTTGATCTTTCCAAGTGAAGTATAGCACTATCTTCGTAATGACCTTGTAGCTTTCCCCTCGTTCATTTAGGCATTGTTAAAAAATCTGTAACAAAAGTAAACAAGCTATAAAAATTATCATCCTTAATTGTTTTTTATCCAATTTGGAAACGTTTATATGTTTTAGATGTACAAAATGTTAAAAATATTTAATCAGAAACTTACTTTTAAATAAAAACCATCAGAAAACGCTTATAACATGCACTATTTACATGCGTCCCAGTATAGACCACATAGATATTTCCCAGTATGAATTATTCTACGAAAAAATAAATTTAAACTGATTACTTACAATAAGCAACACACAAACAAATATTCACTGGCCCATCTACTCTCTAACGCCATAACCTCAAAACATATTAAATATGGTTTTAAAATGTTTACTAATAAAAAAGCTGTTATAAACGAAATTATTTGACTCTTAATGTATTAATGATACATATATATTTACTTACCTTTTAATTGAAAATATAAAATATTTTTCTTATTATTAGTCGGCAACCGCAAATTAATTACAAACACAACGTGTATGAACAGATGACTCAACACAAGTGATTTGAGGTGTTATACGCAACTTACAAGGTTGCCAGATCATTTGTTCTACTAAGAGCCATGTACCAGCATAGACCACTCTCCCCTATCTATGTTTTAGTGCAAAATTCTTGTAGCATATTTGCATTAATTAATGTTTTTCTGATATAATTCTGATACTTTATGTGGCTTCATTTTTTATGTACTCGGCATATTCTTGTTTTTCTACATCCATACATTTTTCTACATTAATAAAACGTAAGAATATTTAATTGTAGGAGACAGTAGATTAAAAAAAGATTATTTGAAAGATACTGTTTTCTTTATTGAAATATTTTTTTAACTTATACAGTATGACTGATGAAAAAGAAAAGATAGTGATTGCATGTTTTATGTATCAAGTTTTAAATATTTGTTGGTTAAATTTATTTTAATGTAATATTGTATAAATGATGTTTAATTTATATGATTTTAGTAATATTTAACATGCTTCTCCGAAAACTGGCAAAGCAAAAACAGAATTGGATGTTCTTTATTAGTCTATCGAAATATAAGCGAAATCCCCAGAGTTCGATAACGGACAATGAGCTTTCAAATAATGGATTTTGGTGCACGGCTCGATATAGCCGAGGTGTATTACGTACAAAAAACCTATTAAACGAAGCAATATTGGAAATTCTTTTCCTGATAACATCGCCTTTATAATTTATTTAGAACAAATATTTATTTTCTTTTATTTGTCTTTGCAATCTTTTGAAACGAAAAATAAAATAATACTATAAAACACTTTTGTAAAATCTTTTATTATTCTAAAATATTGAAAAAGTAAATATTTTTCTTAGAAATAAAAAATACATATATAAACGGTTTCACAAGACTAAGTTAAATCAATATTTTTTAATCATAATCATTTTTAATTCTTTTTTATTCTCCGTTCTTTAATATTGTTTAATTAGATATACATAATTAAATTTAAAATCTATTGCTCTGTAATATGTTTCATTTATACAGGATGTTCCAACAACGTTAGTCACCGGCTACGTCTTGGGAACTACAACATATATAATTACGGGAAAAAATATTGTAAGTCGAGCTACACTAAATACACAATAAAGTTGCAATAGCAATAAACAAACCAATATATTATGAATGTTACGAGGAGCACTTACAAATCATGATTTTAACAATGGGTAAACATAGGTACATATCTACCTCATGATAGTTATTTATGCACCAATGGTGTTATTAACCCAGATATTACTGAAACTTTTATTGTTAACATTTTGAATTAATTTCGAATTTTCATGGAAATTATAGCATATGGAACCAAAAAACACAATCATATATTTTTTTATGACGATACCTGTCAAGTTTTGACATGTTCTTTTAAAAGGACGGTAGTAATATACGGTACCAAATATCATATTTATTTTATTAGTATCAATTTACAAAGAATGAAAGGATTTAAAACAAAATTTTGGATGTAAAGGTATTTTGCACTTTTCACACAAAAACTGGACTTTTTTGTGACAATATCCACATCGCGATTGCTTTTCTTGATAAAGAACCAAGTGGTTAATACCGTCATATCTTGAATTGGCTACCGAATTCGAATTCCGCTTAGAAGGTCCGCGTTTTGTTTCTTTTTTAAAAGTTTCCAAAATATTAGTTGCAATAGATCTTCTAAATTCAAGTTGATCCAGTTTACCGTCTTGAGTTTTGTGAATCTGCCACGCATTTTGAATAGCCATATCAACGCAATGGGCAAAAAGGGGAAAATACCATTTCTTTCCTCTTATGGACACTCGATATAAACTGATGTTCTGGTCACTGCGATCAACGCCACCCATGAAGTTATTGTATATTCTAACAATATTTGGTTGAGGAACTTGAATATGTTTTTTCTCTGCTTGTGAAAATCTCTTTACAGAGAAGCAAGGCATTACTGGTACAAAATTGGAAGCAATAGAAACGATATTATTATCATGCCAGCGGCAAACCACTATTCCTGTATTTTTATCAAGACGATACTCGTATTTACCACGTTTAGTTTTTTTCATAATAGATGAACAGGGTAAAGGGCATTTCATGGTGCGATTTTCCCTTACAGTGCCTGTACCAAATATGCCTCTTTGTTTTAGCTCATGCAGTAAATGAATAAAAGTAAAATAATTATCAAAAATAAGATGGAATCGCCTTTGAGGCCATACTTAATTCAATCTGTCTGCATAGGATAGAACTACTGATGCACCCAATCCAAGGACTTTATATTGTTCAGGTATTGTAGTGGAATTACCTTGATAAGGAGAAAACCAAACTATGTATCCCAGACGAAGGGCTCCTACCCACATTTTGTACCCCCAATGGATTGGTTTTCCCCTGATGAATTGTTTTGTGGGATGGCGACCAAAATACGGAACCATTGCCTCATCTATGCTGTGATGTTGTTCTAAAGGGAAAATTGTATAAATTTTTTGTTTATTACGTCGAACAGGGGTCGCATCTTGGCAAATCTATCAAATTTATCTAATGACAAGTTATTGCAAACATGCAAAACTTTCATTATGTGGAAAAATCTATCCCTAGATATAGCAGCTACCACCATTGCGTTGTGCGAATCGTCACGATTTTCCCAGTACATGTACCTTTTCGGCACAACCACATAACCACTCAATACAAGAACGCCTATAAAACATCGAATCTCATTTTGAGTAATGTCGTTCAAAAGATTTCTTTTGTCCTGCGTAGATGTTAGTGTATTCGGTAACCAAATTGATGACTTCATCATCAAAAAACAAATTGAAAATTTCCATCGGCGACTGAGTCATTTTCGGTCCAAATTGAGTTTTCTAGTAAGTACAATTAGGGTGTTGATACAAGTCTCCTTGAATCCAGTGTGCAGATATTCTCTTCTCTACTTGATGGGGCAGCTTTTCCTTGGAAAGAAACAAAGCCAATGGTATATTGTCATCACCCGAATCTTCTTCTGGTAGGCTGGAATTCACAGAATCTTGTGGTAATTCAGTCGCGTTGTCAAAAACAAGTTCTACATCGTTTCTCAACTGAGTACTCGGTAAATTATTTATTGTAGTTAGTTCTTCATCGCCGGAGTCGCAATCGGTGACATCATCATTGGCATTTTCTGGGGGAAATATGATCAAACCATCTGGAGGGACTGGGATTTCATCAGAATCAAGCTCTTCTAATAGCTCATGCAATTTGAGAGGCCTCCTGAAACAATACGCACGTTGGTAGTACTAATTACTACCGTACTTTTAAAAGAACAAAATGAAATCCCAAGCGGCGAGCCTTTGAAATAGCGTGACAACTATTCGAGCCAAGAATATACGTACATAAGTCCCTATTGTACAATAATCCACATGCCAATGCCGTGAAATAACAGTTTTTTAATTCTAGACTTACCTCCAATTATAAGCATCCATTTTTTAGTCCAAAACCTGGCAATTTACACAGATAACCTCACAATTACAGCATGTGCGCGCACTAAAATCGTTCAAACTTGTCGAATGCTGGCTCTTAAAAACACTCCATCTAGAGCCATCTATCAGTTGGTAGCTGTACTAACCTAAATTACGCATAATTTACACTGCCTTTAAAAAGGACGGTAGTAATATCTGGGTTAAGATGATTAGGCCCGAAAAGTAACATAATCCAGCCAGATGGCCTCTGGCCCGAGCTATGGCTGTTCCTCGATTGGCGTAATCATCCAATAACAACAATTATTGTACACACAGGATTTTATTTTTCACTTATTGTGTAGTTGTTAATTGGATTTATATTCAGTTATGGATTTGCCAGAAAATGTGTGCAATAAAGGCAACAGAAAATTAATTGCTGCTTCATCAATCCAGGCCATTGTACAACAAAGAGTACAAAATATTTTTTTTTAATTTAAAGGCAGCCGCCTCAACCATATTGGTTATTAGCGGATGAATATAATGCAAACAATAATGAATACAATATAACAAATAAATAACATACTTGTATGTGGTTCAATATGTTACAGTCTCTTAAAAATTTCACAATATTTTCACTGGTACACTCACTAAAAATATCTCTTATAACTGATGGAATTTTATTAGTTAGTCTTTCAGCACTATATTTGGGACACTCCGTTAATACGTGTTTCACTGTTAACGGCACGTCACAACTCGTACATTTTGGTTGAGGTTCCTTCTTCATGAGATATTCATGTGTAAGTTTGCTGTGTCCTAATCGGAGTCTGGTTAATACAACCTTAAGGAAACGGCTAGGGACGTTGTTAGTCCATCGTCTAAAATTTGGTTTAATTTCTTTTAACTTTGAGGATTTTTCCTCCCAACATTTAGTCCAATTACATATTAGCTTTTGTTTAAAGTTTGGATTGAGATCTTCTGCTAATGGTTTTATTATCGGTCTGATATTTGGGGAATTTGCTATTTCTCGGGCATTTTTATCAGCTAGTTCGTTTACTTTAATACCTATATGTGATGGTACCCACAAGAAGACTAATGTTTTGTTTTCCAGCTGCTGCATCTTCTTTTTAATTAATTTAGCAATCGGGTTGCAAGTGTACATTTTTGACAGTATATGGAGGGAATTGATTGAGTCAGTAATAATAAGGAATTTATCTGGTTTGACTGTTTGTATGTGAATTAGAGCTCTGTATATTGCATACAATTCTCCAGTTATCACAGTATTCACAGTGGATTCTGTGGGCAGTTTGAAACTTTTTATTATGTCTCTTATAACAAATGATGATCCTACACCAGAAGTTGTTTTAAATGCATCTGTGTAAACTTGGATATATTCAGGGAAAGAAGAAAGTATTCTATTATAATTGCTTATAAATATTTGTGGATTAGTTTCAGATTTATGACATGATGATAGTTTTAAATTTAAAGTAGGCAAAGGTATTAACCAGGGAGGTGGCGTGTTTACGTTTGCTCAATGTGTTGAGGGACAGTTAAAAATTTCAATAGAGTTTAAAATGTTTTTGATCCTTAATTGAAATGGTAAGTGTGTTCTTATATTGTTATTTAATGACGATGACTAAGTAAGAAAATGGTTGTCAGGTTGTAGTGATGATTGTTTTGAAGCGTAAGACAGACTAAGTAATTTCCGTCGTTCATGTAATGATGGCTCTCCAAGTTCCCACTCGAGGCTTGCAACAGGAGTTGTTCTATAAGCTCCTGAGATTGTACGTAATGCATTGTTGTGTATAATGTCTAAAATTTTTAAATTCGACTTCGACGCAGTACAAAATATTGATTTAATAGAAATTGAAAAATAAAATAGCGGACATAAATGAGACCATAATATTGGCTTATTTTCAGGAATTGGTACCTAAATTTTTATTTTTTTTTTATGTTTAGTTCACATTTCTAATTGAATTATTTTAGTCCGAAATGTATTTTCCAAATTAGTTGTGGACTTAATAATCCATTTTGAAATCCCCATTAATTGTTAACGATAATTCTGATATTTCCCATTTTTGTCGTCTAATATTGTTTAGAAAAATGAAATATAACGGATACATCCCGAAAAAATCCAAGGTTTTGGAAATATGTTCTATAATATTTGCTTTTTTTCTATACAACAGGGCGTAATAGGCCATAACGCCCGCTAAACTATAAATTAGTTGGACGACTGTTGTTCTCGGTGTTAATGTTGTAACAAGGGCGTGCGTCAGGAATTTGTAGGTACTTTATTTATTCATTTATAGTTTATGATCAGAAGAATAATCATCATCATCATGCAACATCTTCTGTCCACTGCTGGACATAGGTCTCTCCCATTTTTTGCGACTATTCACGGTTCTGTGCTTCTTGATGCCATTTCTTGGATATTCGTCCAATGTCGTCCATCCAGCGTGTTGGTGGTCGTCCTCTGCTGCGTTTGTCTTCTCTTGGGCGCCAGTCAATTAGTTTTCTGGTCCATCTTGTATCTTTCAGTCTCGCTATGTGACCTGCCCAATTCCATTTCAGCTTGGCTATACGTTCGACGACATCACTGATACCTGTTCTTTTCCTTAAGTCTTGATTCCTGATTTTGTCTTTTTTCGTCACGCCGAGAATTGATCTTTCCATGCGCCTTTGTGCCACTCGCATTTTTAGTGATGTTGTTTTTGTGAGCGTGAGAGTTTCTGCTCCGTATGTCATAATAGGAAGAACGCATTGGTCAAATGTCTTCTGTTTCATAGCTATCGAGATGTTGCTCTTAAAGATGTCTCTTAGTGAACCATACCGCCGCCCAAGCAAGTGTTATTCGTCGTTGAAATTCGCAGGTCTGGTTGTCCTTGCCTATTCTGATTTCATGACCAAGATATATGTACTTTTCTGTCAATTCTACCACTTGATTTTGGATGATTAGGTGTTCGCTGGGAACTAAATTTGTCATAAGAATATCATAAAGAAGGTCAGAAGAATATCAAAGATACAATCAAAATAAATAAATGTTAGAATGCGAATATGAGAATAAACATAATATGAATTCGTTATTGTAATGTATTAACCCTAGAATAGGTACTAAAGTACATAAATTTTACGTACCGATATTAATCTGATGGCTATTGAAAGAAAACTAAACTTGGCAAAATATACTGTGGCCGCGTCGGCTACGCTATCCTTACTTCAGCATCATGGTCAATAAAACAAATGAACACTCGCTCTGATTTTCGTTTGGGTTAGGCTTTGACGGTAGTATTTATATCACTCGGTACGTTAAAGACACGTGTGGTTAGTATCCACGTGAAAAGTTTTGTATGTATTTGTGACATGTTGTTATTATTACCCTATACATAAATAAAATGTCTGCAAAATCAAAGCTTAATATAAAGCGTCTTCTTACTGAAAAAAAAATTAAAGGAAATTATAAATAAAAGTAACTTCAGTGATTTAAGTTATACCGAAGATGATCTAGAGGACTTAGACAATCTATTGGACAGCGAGGATAGCATTCAAGACAGAGACTATGATCCTACACAGTATGAAGAAGATATCTTCACAAAACTAGCTAACACCTGGGCAGATACTTTTTCCTCCTTCAATTTCTATTTTTCATTCAACATTGAAAGGAAAACTGAACGGGCGAGAAATCAAGATAATAATCAGATTTACGAAACAGAGAAAGAAAATCTATAAAATGATGTCCTCGGAGACGTTAATAACGAATTTGCCCTTGGCGGCAGCCTAGATCAAGAAATCTCTGAACAAGCGACCATTGCTGCAGCTGGCTCTAATGAATTGCCTAAACATAAGATGGCAAAAAAATCAAAATGTTTTAATAAAATACAAGATTTTGGAAACACCGCAGATACTACGTCTAATTCTTCATCTAATAAGAGCTATAGGAATAATGGAGATCTACAAGAGTTTTCCATTCGAGTTGGAGACTTCGTAATTGTATCTGACTACTTGGACAGCTTTCCAGGAAAATTTAATAGATTTATAAGAGATAGGAATAACTTTTACGGTTGGGTGCAAGTAATGGTAATGGGTGAAACAAGTTTATGGCAATGGCCCGAACTCGCTGTAAGAAAATCCTAGCACTTGGGTAATATTGATTTCACAGAGCCATTAGAACTTGGAGATAACCGATATTTCTTTCCAGATTAAAAAAAAGCTTGTAAATCGTTTTATTGTTCATTTTTTGTTAAATTATGTTTTTTGTGAACTTAGGGCCCTATGTAGAGTTTCATGTTGGTTTTAGTTTTTTTTTTGTTTGAAATTTAAATAAATATTTTTTAAACCTAACAAAATGTTTGTTTCTGATTTATCTTGTAGGGTGACTTTAGCCTAAACAATAATAAACACAGAGAATAAATGTAAAATGTAGCTTGAGACAAAGTCACCCGACACTAGCAGGTGACTTTGCACACCGTATATTTATTTTTTTTTTATAATAAAGTAAGCGCTTCTTTGCGTTTTAGTGTAATTTTTGTAAAAAAGTAGTCAAAAACCCAAATAAAAATAAATAAAGAAACATACTTTTATATATTCGGAATACTGAAATCTACATTTTAACTTTGAAAATGGGTTAAAATCACCCGAAATTACGGTAACAAAATATCATAAAATATCATTTAATTACAATACTAAAATACAGGGTGCCCTAGTTGTCTTAAACTTAGGAAATACTCATTCCAAGTTTTAACCAATCCTTTATATCCAAATAAATATTTCGGTATGTTAATAATTTTGAACAATAAAAGACAATAATAAAATTGTTTAAATATAAATAGATTTTTTAATGTCAAATCTCTACAAGGTTCTAATATTGCTACAACAATCTTTTAAACTACTTTGTATATCATTGCAAAGCTTCATATTATTTCAAAAACGAGAACAACGACAGGAGTCCATAAATGTAAAAAAAATACCGTGCATTTTGTTAAAAAATGATAAGTTTGTTCCATCGTGTCAATATGGGTGGCACCGTATATTTTAAAATATTTTTAAAGTAACTATCGATATTCCAACTTTTACTAGTTATCGACAAACCTTACGACAAATAACTTAATTAACTTCCTCACACCAATGCCACCCCATTTTTTTGTATATATATATATATATATATATATATATATATATATATATATATATATATATATATATATAAAATATACAAAATACTTTTATATATATATATATATATATATATATATATATATATATATATATATATATATATATATATATATATTGCTTAATATAGCTGTCGTATGTGATTTTAATAATTAAAAATTTAAAATTCTATTCAGATTTGAATCATTTGACATAATAGATATTTTCACAAGTGCTAAACTATTTACATGTTTTTCAGTCTCCAACAATAATGTTAAATAAAAATAAAATGTAGAAATTACCACTTCTTTAACTTGATTTGTATTGCCTTTTTCTCGTCGTTTATACATTTGTCTTTTCATCTAACAAGTAATAATTGAGATAGAATCAAACGAAAAGGGAAAACGCCAGAAAAAGAGCCGTTTGCACCATAATCAAATAATATATCGGTGTTGGTTATTACTTAACAGTATTATTTATTAAATAAAAAATAGTAAAAACATGGAAACTAAACATTTTAGCAATTTAATATTTCTTAAAATATTATTTATTAAATTACTTGTCCATTATATCTTCTCTTATTAGAATTTCTTTTCTTATTAGAATTTCCAGTAATAAGCCAATAATAACACAGGCCTACATTTTTTTATGAAAAAGTGTTTTAAGTTTAATAGGTGTCCTACAGTAAATAGGATGTGCTGATCACGAATATGTACTTAGTTTTTTCCAGCACATCAGGTTTTCAAGAAATGTGTAGTTGAAATTTTTCATAGAAACTGCCAAAAATACTGAGAAAACATTTATTGAGACTTTATTTAATATAAAATTACACTGCAAAATTGAGTTACTGCCAAATTGAGTACACTGGAAAATTTTGAATAAAACCGTTCTCTTTTTCCATGAAAACTTCGTTTTGTGGTCTTCCTATTATGGATTTTTGTGATTGAGTCCCTCTTCAAGGTCCAACAGTAATCAGCCATCATTCTTATATCCCATCTTCCTTGGTAACGTCTCTCCATCTCTTTATATTTTGATGGAACCTCTCTCCCTGCTTCTAGCTGACAGCTAGAATATTTTTGGAAAAATATTCAACGTGGGAATCCAGAAAATAAAGTTTGACGCTCATATTACATCCCAGTTTTTTTTATAATTTTCGACCATGTCGGCTAGAATTTCTTTATAGGTTGGAGATTCTGGAATAATCTGTCTGATTTTAAGGTTCGAATTTGAGGGCCTTCAATAAAAATTCCTTCTTTAATTTTGCTTCAAAATGTGCAGAAAATTTTTCGCACAGATATTTAAAGCAGTCACCTTGTTTATCTTAAGCTTTGACAAATTGCTTCATCAATCCTAACTTTATGTGAAGAGGAGGCAAAAGAACTAATTTTGGGTCAACTAGTGTATCACGCTGCACATTATTTTGTCCCGGTACAAATCTTTCTCTGAGTGGCCACTGATTCTTAACGTAATATAGATTTCGTGCTCGACTATTCCACTCGCACAAAAAATATGGATACTTTGTTAATCCAGACTGCTGATCCAAAAGCATGATATTATTTTGAGATCTCTACAGAGTTGCCAACAATAATCGCTATACTTTATTTTATTTAGCAACAGCTCAGGATTCTCATATGTTTCTTTGAAATGCACGGAGTAAGCAACAGGCACTGAAGCATAAGTATTACCATTGTGCAAAAAGACACCCAAAAGACTTTTCTTAGAAGAATGAATAAATTACTCTCCCAGTTTCATAACTACTTCAGGAATATTATGACCAGTAAGCCCTCTTGAGAAAAATATTCCGCGAAATCTTTTTCACGATGCCTATATACTGTTATGTTTCGTTGATGCTTTTCTAGTGTTAAATCACCACACACGTAACAAAATATATTAGGACTGTTCTTACACTATCTTAATGACATTATGGCGCAATAAATACTTACTCATAAAAGAAAATACAATTAGATGCTACAAAAAACTGACTCTATTTACGCAATACACAACTGCCGATGCCCTCAAGTTGACGGCATCAGCAGTGTTGCCATTAAAATGAAATTAACATAATGTATGAAAATATTGTTGGTACAACATTCTTGCTAGACAGATTAAATAGTCAAGTGTACTAAAACTTTCTAGAGAATGAATTACCATCACTCTTAGAAGATTTACCCCTCGTCCTCAGACAAAGAATGGTGTACCAATATGATGGATGCCCTACATATTGTGCACGTGCTGTTAAGAATTGGTTCAACAATCACTATCCCAATAGGTGGATCGGACGAACTGGACCGATTTTGTGGCCTGCTAGATAGCCAGATTTACCACCGTGTAACTACCACATCTGGGGCAAATTCAAAGAACTTGTTTAACAAGTTCCAATCCGAACTAAAGCACATATAATGGAAAGGATTATCGATGCAGCTGACATTATAAGGGCAGAACTGAGGTTAAAAGTAACCACATCAAAAATACGATGCAGGGCAAGAGCGTGCATTAGGAATGGTGGTTCTCATTTTGAACAACAATGACTGTTTTTTGAAGTTTATGTACATACTTAATAAGGCATAATAAATGTTACACAAAGCATGATATATCGTTGTTGTGTTTTACCTTTCTTACCCGTTTCATTAATGAAGGTTATTTTAACAATGCATTAGGATTCAACATTTTGTATGTTAGTGAAGTATTTCGCTTAGATAATTATTTTTAAAAATAAAATAGATGAACAGCCTTATTTTCGAATATTGACAAATTTAACTTTATTCCGGAAACCTTAACAGTTTGAGCGATACATTATTAGCAAAATATTTTGCAAATGGCGTCCCCTATTATCCCTTAAAAAATTTCCATCGACCTACCAAACACCCTGTATATATATTTATACGATATTGATACGATTGGGGTTTATAGAAAATAATTTATAAGTTATATACTACATAATATTAGATATAAAAAAGTATTTGATTATTTTAAATATGTTATATACTAGAGAATTTTATAAAAATATATTTATGTGAGGGCATTTTAAGAAATTAGCATATAATAATTGTAAAAAGTTGTATTTTAGTAGTTATGATTTTGTAGATATATTTAAGTGAGCCATGTGACTAGGCAACACAGTATACATACTCTCCAAGTGACATTTTAGGAATTAAAGTGGGGTTATAATAATAATGTTAGTTTAAAATGTTTAATTTATATATATTTAATGATTTAAATGTTTATTCTGATCTGAAAAGCCTAAATGTCAACAAAATTATCAATAGAACATTAACGAATTCTCCAGAATGCAGAATTTGATCTTTGTTTATGTTGGAACATTCTGGAATAATCATTATGTCGGTGGATCGAACAGATATTTTTTTCGAGTACATCCATATAGAAGAAATAGAACTAAATAGAACATGATCTCTTACCAGATGATTCTAGAACATCCAAAAAGATATAAATACCCGTGATTTGGATTCAAGAGGACAGTTTTTAGTAAGTCAGTCAGGCAGTTTAGTTTATTATGAAAGTTAGTAGAAGATAGACTCATTTAGTTAGTGAAGTCAATTGTTCAGAATTTTCAAGACAGTCAATCAGTTACAAATAGTCCAATTGATTAATATAGTGAGTTAAATGAAGATTAAAAATTATGCACATTTATAATTATACACAAATAATTATTGAAGATTAAAAAAGTATATTAGAAGAATATTGGTTGGATATTGGTATATTAAAAAGAAGAATAAATATAAATGCTGTTTGCTGGTTTGCTTGGTGGTTTATAAATGCTGGTGAAGAAAAATATCTTAAATTGGTAGAAGCTAATAATTGGAAAAAGTAATTTCACAAAAACAAGGATAACCGAAGCAGTTGTGTGAAGCATAGTGGTGATTAGAATCTATATAGTGTAAAACAGTTCATTTAGGCATTCAGTGACAGAAAGGTACAAAATTTTGTTAATATAATTTAGTTAGTGTCATAACAATTTCAATTTTGAAGATAGTTTGTTGAAATTTTACATTGTCTATAGAATTTAATTAGTTTTATAAGAATATCAATTTAAAGATAGTTTATTTTAAATTTACATTGGCTAGGTTAGATATATATATATATATATATATATATATATATATATATATATATATATATATATATATATATATATATATATATATGTGTGTTTCATAATAGTTATAATAAAGATAATTTAAAAAAGTACTTACAAACTAATTCTTTGAGAACCGCGATAAAAACCCTATATTATTAAAAATACTCATTGCTCATCATTCAAACAAACAAATACATCATAACAATATATATATATATATATATATATATATATATATATATATATATATATATATATTATACCATGTACTTTTTACATACCTACTGATTTCATATACAGTAATAAATTGTCCTTTGTGTACAGTTATCGCTTAATTAATTGATATAAAAAACAGGTAGTGATTTGCTTAATCTTTAATTATAGATTCTCGTATGGTAGGTATTACTTCTTAAAACTCATCAATTTTGATTTGTTTTTTGTTTTAAACATTATTTTTCACAATTTCTGACTCAACATTTAAAATTTTTTCAGATATTTTTTGACTAACTCTTGCATCACCTTTATATATGAACAATAATTCGAAGTGTCTTAATTTCAGGTAAGCATCCTTTAAATTACTTACAGTTGTAGTAAGTTCTAGTTCATCGTCACTCTCATTGTCGAAAACAATGGACACCTGTTCGTTTTCGTTTAAATCACTTATACAACTAGCTAAGTTTACTTCAGCATTTTCCTTTAATAGAACTGCATCAATCTCTACGTAGTTCAAAAAATTTTCAACTTCATGATTATCGCAAAAGTTGACAATGACAAATCATCTTTCAGGTCTTGTAGCTCTAGATTTTCCACGCTTTCTTCTCCAATGCTATTGTTTTTTTTTTAAACCGCACCCAATAAAACAATTTTTGATTGTTTTGGTTAAAACGTCTCTCCATACTGCTACAATCCAAATTAAGGCGCTAGGAGTCGTTATGGACTTCTCCAGTTTAGCCGTTGATAAAGAACATTCTATAGATGATACCATTATTCTCATCAATAACTTTCTATGCTAGACCAAGGAATAATTTAAAATTTTATTTAAAATTTTAAATTATTCCTTGGTCTAACGGTTGACAATGTGCTGTACATGTGCATTAGGTGGCAAAAATATTATCGATATGTCAGATAACTCAATATCTGCGTGGGATGTAGCATTGTCTAGTAATAAGAGAATTTTTTTTTGACACTGCATTTTTCTGTAAAATTTGTGAAGCCAGTCTGTCATAATATCTCAGGTCATCTAGGCCTTCTTGTAGTACCAGTCGACTTAGATTGTATGAACATGAAAATTTTTAAAACAGCCAGGATTTTTACTTTTACCAATCACCAAAGGTTTTTGATTTTCCCAATTTAAATTTGCACACATTGTTTCTTTAAGCAGTATTAGTTTTGATGACTGGAAGGTTACTAATCTTGCCAGTCATCCTCCACATTTTATCCGGGCTTGAGACCAGATGTGGTAACTGCAGAGCTACTTAATCCACCCTGCAATTACCACAGACAGCGTAAAACACTATAGAACAAAGCTAGAAGTAGGGATATATGACATAGATGCAAGGTGGAGAACATCAAGAACTGGGTAAGAAATAGAACAGTAGAATGGAACGATCATATAAGCCGAATGCTAACAAATAGAGTAGTAAAGACAGTAATAAAAGGTTCCCCAATATGAAGACGGTCAGTAGGAAGACCACAAAATCGATGAAACAACAACTTACTGGAGGCTTATTGAAAACAGACAGAGTTATGTCTGCATAAAAAGAAAAAAAAAGATAATAAATGCCTAGCGGTTATACAGGAAAGTCACAAAATGTCAAGTACGCAACCATTTATCTTTTGCAAAATTACGAGTAGACATTGCATATTGCTTATGTTATCGAGGCTCTTCAAACTCGAATAAAAGAGGATAAGCAAGCGATCTTAAGAACAGTAAACAAGAAAAGAATAGAAAACCTGTATCTGCTTTTTTTATACCGCCTAAAGATGTTCGTCTAGATGGATTTAATCATTGACCTATTATTGATATAACACGTCAAAGTTGCATAAAACCTAATTGCAAATCGTTTTCGTTCATTAACTGTTCAAAAGGTGGTTTATACTTCTGTTTGAATACGAACAATAACTATTTCATTAGTTTTCATAAGGACTAATTTTTTTTTCATATTTACATGATATAGCAAATCTGATATAATAGCACTTTTTTCTATATAAAATTTTTTATCTGAAATACTGTTTTTTGTTACTTTTTATTAATTATAGACATAATAACATTCAGTAAAGAAAAAATTTTTTTACTCAAAAAAAAATGCGCATTGTAGGTTTAAGACACGCTACGAACTATTTTATCATTCAATTGACTTTGTCAATTAAAATCTGTCAGCATTTTTAATTAACACTGTAACAATAAATCACTTAGTTGAGATAAGTTTTGTATGTACCTAATGGTGCAAACAGCATTTAATGTGGAACCGACTTTTCACGAGAGGTGATAGAGAACGAGTAATTGAACTGTTGGCGACGTGAAGAGCACTCTAGATTGTGTCGATTTTATAATAGACTTTTGTTCACTTGCCCCAATTCAATCATGAAGTGGCGGATAGACGCTAACACTTTTATTACATCGCAAAGTCTGATCAGGAATGACGTTGATTACTTTTACATAAAACAATCAGTTTTTCGTCAAGTAAGGACCAGTATTGTATGACTCAGCACTAAATTGCTTTTACTTCACAAGTCGAAATCTCGAAACAAAAATTTTAAACAAATATTTTAAAGCTTACTTATAGCAAAGTATTGTTTTTTTTACTGTTCAAGGAAAACGTATCCGCATGTTTATTTGGATCATAATATATTATAACGTCGTCTAATAACATTAAAACGTTTTTCAAGATGGTACAATTGAAAAATCGTGACGAGAAGTCTTTAGAGTTCAATTGATGTAAACACAATTCTAACATTATAAATTTCAATGAGGTAGAAAAAAATGTTAGCTAAAGAATTTACGTCAATGATATAATTTTCATCAAATCTGTACTACAAGCTTTGGCATAGGGAGAGTACAAATCATGCAATCATTTTTTTTAGCAAATTTCTAGTCATTTAAAAACATTTAAGATCTGCGGCTTTGCTGTCCTGCACAGATTCTTATAAAATTGTGATAGTTTTTTCGTGTAAATCATTTATTTTGACTCCAGTATAAAAACAATTTATATTTTGTTAACATCTACAGTGGGTGATCAAATTATTATGATCAGTCACAAAAGTTTAAGTTTTTCAAATTTGTTCAAAAATTTTATAACAAAACCATATGCTGCTATACGATTGTTATGCCAATACATTTTGTTACTAATAACCTTACTTTACTTTTTTGACGTTTACAGCTCTAGAACTGTCATTTGTGTCAAATTACGTGACAACATACACATTGTGGTGAATTTGCGTTTGGAGTTTACAACTGAATTTGTATGTTTTTGTATTTTTTTTAAAGATTGGTATCGTTGTATCTTTGTAGTATGTTTTATTAATGCATTAGTGGTAATTGTGAGTGAAAAAAAACTATCAATTTTAATTTTAAAGACATTTTCAAAATATTTCGATTTTTGAGAAGAAAATCATAACGGGTAAGGCTAAAGACATCCTTGTATGTAAAATGCCAAGTAGCGCAAGCAACAGTGAGCAATATCAAGAAAAAAATTGATACCAACAAACCCCTGACTCACCAGAGTGCCCAAAAATGTGGTCGAAAGCGTGTCACTATACCCAGAAACGAAAGAAAAATGAGGGATATCTTCGTAAACAATAGAAGGAAGCCAAGAAGAATCCTCACGGGACTTATTCGTGAAGCTGGGATGCCAGTTGCTGCAATCAGTTGAGTCATGTCGCTCTGCCAAAAAACCAAAGTTGACAATCGCAATGATGAAAAAGAGACTGGAATGGGCGAAAGAACACCAAAATTGGACAATTGAGGATTGGAATAAAGTAAATTACGTCACTACTGGAATTTAAATTCCTATAACCACTGTTTTTATCCTAAAAAAAACATCTTATAGTTTTTATTATTCACAGGTTTATTTCTCCGATGAGTCTACAGTGGAGATACTCATGGATAAGTCGGACTTCGTCCGAAGGTGAGTGGGTGAAAAATATCACAAGGATTGTATAGTGGAGCGAGTAAAGCATCCTCTCAAGATCATGGTATGGTCTGTGATCAGCAGTCAGGGTACAGGGAGGCTGTACATTGTGAATGGAATGATGATTCAACATCAGTATATTGAACTTCTGGAAAGAAAGCTCATGCCACAAATCAAAGACTGGTTTGGCGATTCGGAGGATTTAAAGTTTATGCACGATTCAGCACCGTGCCATAAGGCAAAAACAGTAACATTGTACCCAAAAAAAAGAAAATTAAAGTACTGAAGTGGCCAGTTAATTCCCCAGACCTCAATCCGATCGAAAATCTATGGGAACTTATGAAGAGGAGGATTGTCCAGGAAACTCTCACAAATAAGCAGCAGTTAATTGAGAGACTCATTGCCACCTGACACAGAAACGATAAAATAAAAGAAGACTGCCTGAGAAACATTCCAAGCATGCCAAGAAGGATCAAAGCTGTCATCGAAGCTAAAGGAGGTCACACAAAATATTTATTGAAAATAAAATATTTTAAAATTTTCTAAAAGAACATGTTTATGATCTATTTTTATATTATATTCACATCATTATGATCTCTTAAGTATTTGTAAAATATTCTAAATTATTATTATAAATGTCAAAAGTCATAAATGTCATCCCATCTAATTAATAAATAATAATAATATAAAATCGTCTGTTTAATAACGTCCGATATCATAATCAATATTAATGTTAACATTAATAGTTATTTAACCAACAAGTGTATTAATAAGGGCGATTAAAAATTGGGATATTTTAATGCGTGAGCGAAGCGAGCGCGTTAATGTTTGAGATTGTTAATCGCCATTTTAATTCACGAGTTCGTTACAAAACTTTTCCGTCGACCGTACTTTTTAGAAATAAAGATATCTTAGTTTAAATATTTATTTACTTAACGATAAACAACAATTTTTTCAGCTTTCATTGACTTTATTCAAAGTTTCCTTAGTGGTAGTTTTATTATAGTAAACATTAATATTCGAAATGGTGCAATTACTGAAATTAAAGCAAGATATTAATAAATGATTATCTGCTGTATAGCATTTTGGCAAATTTATATTTAAGTCTTCTTGGACCTCTGTAAATTCTGTGATAAAAGAAGTTAAATTCTGGTGGAGTTAAATTAAACTCTTCGTCAATATCCATCCTTTGATTTTTCAAATACACAGAATTTTAAACAATAAAGTAAATAATGACATACAATGACAGATAGTACTAACAGCGGCTACTTCATTATAAATTAATTTTTTAGTTTGAATATAAATAGGTATATGTTTGTTTGCCTACACCACAAGCCACTGCCAATCACAGAGATTTTAATTAATTTATGCAAGCATGGTATGTTGTGTTGCCTATAATAAAATCGTTCATTAATAGAAAATTATTCATTAATAGGGGTCATTAATCAATGATTTTGAGGGTGTTAAAATTGATCATAAATGGACGGTCGACGGAAAAAATATTAAAAGCCCACTTTAAGTGTAAACTTCATTTTTCTTCAAGTTCGAATTAAACCAAAAATGAATTTATATATGTTCGCCTCTCAAAGTTGGGCAATAATTAATGCAATGAACATTATCAAACATAATTGATGTTGAGTATTAAATAATGTCAGTGTTTTATAGAGAAAGAATGAAATGTTTAGAATAATATGATCAATTATATTTCTTTAAAAGGTTTCCTTTAACAAAAGATACAGTTATAGCCCAGTCTGGTTATGCAAAAATCATCGATTTCACGGCAAAATTTTTCGCAGATATCTGAAGCTTTTAAGACATAGGTGGGGGTTACTAGATGACGAATAGATGAAATGGTACTCGTATTTTTACCTTGCGTTTTTTTTTAAACAATAAATTATGGTCACAATTTGATTTTTTGCCCATAAGTTTTTTCCCTTATATTTTAAATAAACAATATTTTTATCATTTTTTTATATCAAGAATATCTTTATTTTCCCGTTTTTTTAATTAAAATTGATAAATAATTTACGGAGATATTTGCAAAAAAGCAGTTTTTTGCACTAACTTATAAATTTTAAAAATTTTTTTATTAAAAAAAAATAAAATGTTATTAATAGATTTGGACATCGAGGAATTACCGTCTATTAAATTTGTGCGAAATTTCCCCGCCATCGGTTAAATAGTTTAAAAGTTATTTAATTTATTTATCCATGAGGCTAATTATTTAAACTATTGAACTTGCCCTATGAATGATGCTAGACATATTTAGCAAATTTCGTAGGATTCTTTAAGACTTAAACTATCTCAGAAGTTAAATGCATATTGCGTTTTCATCGAAATTATTTACAAAATAAACGTTTGAAAAAGGGGTATGTTTTTTACTTATAAACAATTGTAATAACTTCTACATTTTTCAAGCTACAGACTTGTACATACAACAATTTAATAGCTAGTAAAAAATCTCACATTAAAAAAAACCTATGACCAATAGGAACAAAGTTAGCGACTGTTTTTAAAAAAATCATATCTCTATTGTTTATAAACATTAAGAAGTAAAATTTGCACAAATTTTGAATAAAAATTTAAACTTTATATTGAAACTTATGTTAATAAAATTCATTCAATTTTTCTAAACTTACAGCCTGTCGAAACGAAGATACTTTCGAAAGATCGACGTAGGAAAGTGGAGGAGAAACTGTGTCGGAGTGGAGGAGCGGTTAACATAGTGTTAGCCCCTGGTCAAAGTGTATATGATCCTGTTGATTCCTTTTGTTTGTTTGTGGACGAAAAAATTGTGAACGAAATAGTGAAGTGTACAAATAAAGAAGCGAAAAAAGT
Organism: Diabrotica undecimpunctata; assembly: GCF_040954645.1. Taxonomy (NCBI): domain Eukaryota; kingdom Metazoa; phylum Arthropoda; class Insecta; order Coleoptera; family Chrysomelidae; genus Diabrotica; species Diabrotica undecimpunctata. The sequence continues at coordinate 108,571,903 of NC_092808.1, read as the reverse complement.
CCTGAGGATAAGGAACTGGAGATATTGCGACTCTACAGAGCTATATGCCTTTGTTGGGCTACTACTACTGCAGAGCACCTAAGTGCCAACATCCATAATGTAGATATACTTTGAAGTAAGTTTTATAGATCTACTATATTTTAAGCTACCATGGGGTTAAAACGATTAAAAATTTGCTAAGCTTTGTTCTATTTGACGATAAAGACACAAGGTCTGAACGAAGAAGGAACGACAAATTAGCAGCAATACGCGATGTGTGGAATCAAGTCAACCAAAACATAACGGTAGATGAGCAACTTGTTCCGTATCGAGGTAGGTATCCTTTCAAGCCGTAAATGCGTTCAAAGCCAAATAAGTATGACATGAAAATATGATGTGCCTGTGACTCGGAAACATATTACACTTAAGGTGGAGTACCATATACAGGAAAAAAATGAAAATACAGTAGCCAAAATCTTGCATCTCAAGTTGTAAAGCAACTCGTTGAGCCTTATTATAATTCCAAGAGGAATGTGACTTGAATGACTTGAATAACTATTTCACTGATCTTGCTCTTGCACATGAATTACTGGCAAATTCACTAAGTCTTGTGGGCACAGTGAAAACAAAATAAGAGATTTGTTCCTCGGGAATTTCTACCAAACAAGAACCATTTAGAGAAATCTTTAATTTTCGGATTCACTCCAAAAGCATCTCTTGTTTGTTATTTTCGAAAAAAAAAAAGAAGTGTCCTAGTCCTGTCTACCATGCACCCCAATGCTTACTGTGCAGATGATGTTGACAAAAAACCAGATATGATCATAATGGTTCATAAATAAATGTGCAAAATGCGAACTAACCGTTGGTCTTTTGCATTTTTTATGAAAATTTTAGACGTTGCTGGGGTAGCCTCATCTATTACTTGGACAAATTTACATCCAATATAAAACAAAAACAAAAATGAAAAGCGAAGATTGTTTCTTACAACGACAGCAGAACAACTAGTTTTGCCTCAAATTTTGAGAAGAACATCAACGGGACTATAATGGGAAACAAAACAGTGTATTGAAAAATGCTTACAGGAAGTTGAATCAGACAATAAAAATCAAAAACTAGAAAAACCATCATTTTTAACATGGAAAAGGTGTCACATGTGCCTAATAAAAAAAGTACAGGAAACAAAAACAAGTTTGTGAAACATGCAGTAGAAATGTGTGTAACGATCACTGTATAATTTTTTTTTTTTTTTATTGAAAATTAACGTGCTCGGCAACAAAGGCCACTTACACGAAAACGGTTACAAATGTAAAACTGTTACAATAAATTACAAGAATATGTTATAGAGTACATATTGTTAGAATACAATCAAAATTATATTTTATAATATAACTGAACTTCTCTGAGGAATTTTAGACTTGAGGTTATTTGATCCAAGTTATTGAGTATGTCTTTTAAATCACTTTTAAGGCAATAAAATAGTCTTTTTGCTGAATATTGATGACATTCGGTGAGAATGTGGTTAACTGTTAGATGTGATTGACAGGTCTCACAAGTGGGTTGGTTGCTGGATGACATCAGGTATCCGTGTGTTAATCTTGTATGTCCTATTCGAAGTCTTCGTGTTACAATAGCATCTCGTCTGGACATACTGGCAGAGATCAAATCAAGGGGGCTATCGACTAACTGTTGGATATGATGTAATGCTGAGTTATTGGTGTCCCAGTGTTGTTGCCATCGGTTTCTTGCTCGTTTCTTAATGTGAGATTTTAAATCTTTACTAATTTGTATATTAACCGTATTATCAGATGATGTTGAGGCAAGTTTTGCATGGCTGTCTGCAAGTTCGTTACCTGTGATACCAATATGGGATGGTAGCCAGATTAATGTAACTGTTATTTTTTGGGAAGCGATTAGTTGGTAACAATCAAGGATCTTTTGGACAATAGGATGATCAGTGAATATATTTTGGATAGATTGTATTGAGGCTAGTGAGCCTGTGCATATTGCAACTTGTTTATCAGGTAAAGAAATGGATTTGAAAGCCTGAAATATGCTAAATAGTTCGCCAGTGAAAACGCTACAAAACGAGGGGATACAAGATGATGTGATAAGGTTATCTGACGTGGTAACAGAACAGCCTACTCCTGTATCATTCTTTGAGGCATCAGTGTAAAGTACTATGTCGTATTTATTTGTAAATATAATTTCTTTAAAAGACTTTTTAATGAGTTCCCTGGGTGTTGTAAGTTTATCGAATCTTGTAAGAGATGTGTTAAACTGAGGGGTGATTATAGACCAAGGAGGATATGGAGGTAGGGGTCGTGGGATTGTTTGTGATAGAGAGATGTTATTAAGTAATTGTGTTAAAATTAGTGGAATGGGTTTTATTGATGGTGATTTAGAATAGTAATGCTGGTTGTTAGTTGATGAAGTAAGAAGAAGATAAACTGGATTGGAGGTATTGGATGAAACGGAGGCAGCATAGGAAAGTAATAATTGTTCACGTCTAATCCAAAGTGGGGGCTTATTGGCTTCGCAATATAGACTTTCTACGGGGCTAGATCGAAAGGCTCCTAAACATATTCGTAAGGATGTGTGATGTATCGAATTTAAAAGGTTAAGGTGTGTTTTAGAGGCAGAGATATATATGTAACAACCATAATCCAGTTTGGAACGAATGATAGACCTATAGTTTGTAGGTAGACATAGTTTGGAAGAGTTTTGATAATGTTAAGCCTCTTGTTTGCTTCACCTTTTATTTCTAGAATATGTTGTTTCCAGGTCAGTCGTGAATCGAACGTTACACCGAGAATTTTGTATTCCTTGACTACTGGAAGATTCGCTCTCTCAATCATAATATTAGGGGATTGGAAGGGTGATAGTCTACTAAATTTTATTATTTTTGATTTTGTATATGATAAAGACAGGCCTATGGAGCTTGTTTTTTTAACTAGTGTATCTACTGCGGATTGAATAAGCTTGGAAGTTGTAGAGATAGATCGTCCGTGGCAGTAAATTATCAGGTCATCTGCGTATAGGACATGCCTAATAGGGGATATTATATCAGAGCACAAGTCGCTTATTGTTAGGTTAAACAGAGTGGGGCTTAATATTGAACCTTGTGGTACGCCGTCAGTTTGATGGTGTAGTGATGAAAAAATGCCATTGACAGAGACTCTAAATGTTCGTGAAGTTAAGAAATTTTGTATAAAATTAAATATGTTACCCTTAATGTTATAATGAGAAAATTTCTTCAGTATAGATTGCCTGCTTATTGTATCAAATGCACTTTCAATATCAAACACTGCTGCAATGACTTCTTGTCTCCTGTTAAAGGCATCGGAAATATGACTTTGGAGAAGTATTAGATTGTCTTGAGTAGAGCGATTACGTCGAAACCCTGACTGTTCTTTTGGAATTATATTATATTTGTTAAAAAACCACGTAAGACGTTTATTGATCATTTTTTCAAAGATTTTGCAGATGGTACATGTTAGAGATATTGGTCGATAAGCGCTGGGTGATGATCGTGATATGTTAGGCTTTTTAATGGGTATTACAATTGAGGTTTGCCACTGACTAGGAAACTTGTTAGATGACCAGATTAAGTTAAACATTTTAAGAAGTTTAAGATGACCTAAACTAGATGGTTTTTTTATAAAAATGTAAGGAATATTGACGGGGACGGAAGCAGTGTTCTTAAGAGTTTTAATAACCGAAGTAAGTTCTATGTAAGAGAATTGGGAATTTAAGTAATCGATATCTTTGACAGTTGCTGAAGAACTTGAAAAGGAAGCATCGACTACTGGCTCGATTTAAGAGCAATTTATTTTGCTTTAAGCAGCTAATTAAGTGGTTATGGCGATAGCCTCAAGTTCGGTGGTGAAAGGAAGGTGCGAAGAAAATAGTTCACTGGAAATAAAAATTTAAGTTCCACCACTGGCTCTGTTGCAGTCAGCTCGAATATAATGATATCCTTCAAAATTGTTTAGTTTAGGAAATTTAGTAATTTTTGAGTTAGTTTCTTGTAAACATATGATTTCAGGTTGTTCTTCGGTAGCTAATTGCTGGATTCTTTCTATGCGAGGAAAGAAACCTTCGCAATTCCATTGAATTATTTTGAATGTAATGTTTAAATGTGATAAGTGTGGGACTACTGTAAGGATTATTGAGAGCATTGAGAAATAGGAGCGTTAGTTTCATCGTCAGATAGGTAATCGGATGATGCACTTAAATTGTCGGAGTCTTCAGAATTAAGCTGTCTTTTAATTTTTTTTTGCAATCTTGTTATTCGGTTTTTTAAGGATCTCTCTTTTGATTGCGAATGAAGAAGAGATAAATCATTAAGCAATCCCTGGATATTGGAAGTGAAATTGAGAGCTTCTCTAAGTGGGTCCGGTATGCCGTAGGTAATTTCTAGGAAAGCTATAAATTGGTTTTCAGTAAGAGTTAGTTCGGATAAATTATTTTTATAAATGGCTTGGACTGCATTATAAGAAATGGGTGTCAATTTATGTTCTTTTGTTTTAATTGTTTTACTTTTTTTCTTTTTCGGCTGGCTAAAAGAATTAGTGGTAGATTTTACAGATAAGGGGGGAGGCATTTGATTGATAGTTGGTTCTGGAGTAGGAACTGGAGAAAGTTGAGAAGGGGTATTACTGTCACTGGATATAGCCCGTTTCTGTCTCTGTACGGGAGGTGATGCTAACTGTGTAACTAAGGGGATGCTTTTTGCCACATTAGTTGTAGTTTCGGGGTAAAATGTGGATGGTGCATCCACATTTAAGTTAAAGTTAAAGTTAAAAATGTTTCGGTGAAATTGTCACATATCGGTCTTTACTCGTCGGCTGCTTAAATTGGAATGGAATAGGATTTTGATTTTACCACTATTCACTATTTACACGTTCAGACTTTAAGAATAATCATTTAAATATTTAAATTTTAAGGAGAAACTTTGAAATGCGTCTATACACTTTGACAGTTGACACTGTATAATTAAAAAAGTTTGTAAGTATTGTATTGCAATAAAGAAAAATAAATGACTAATCTTTAGATTTTTTATTTTTATTGTTTTTTTTTAACCTAATACTTAATAATAATTTAATTTGTCATATTAATTTGCTATTCTAGTTGGGAATAAGCTAATATTGTGGCTTAGTCCCAACTAAAATAGTAAATTGATATGACAAAGTATTAATTTGTAAAAGTAAAATAATAATATTCTTCTGACTTATTCGTTTTTTTCATTTTGTAAAGATTGTTTTTGTCGGTACTTTATACATGAGCTGCTAATTACCATAATCTTTTCTCAAAGGGTTTTCATACAATAATGAAAGGCAACAACACTGTAATCTTTTTCCAGGGTATGCGTAAACATCAACCCCTATTTTCAAATAAAATGGTCTGGTAGACTTACAAAAGTTTTTATTTATTTATTAATTAAATCTTTATTTGGCTCCAAATGTGAATATACTTGTTAATAAATATTTTTTCTACAAAAGTTTTCTTGCATTTTAATATTTTTTGTAAATCCTAAGGAGAAGCTGCAGAGTAACAAGAAGAGACAGAATAAATAACATGGAGATTAAGAGGAGAATGGGAATGAACTCCGACATAATAGACTACATCGAACAAAAGAGATTAACATGGTACGGACATGTCAGAAGAGCAGACCAAAATCGCTGGATAAATAGAATAACAGAGTGGAGCCCGATAGGAAGAAGAAAGAGAGGCAGACCCCGAAGATCTTTCAGAGATGAGGTGGACGAAGCAATGAGTAGAAGAAACCTACAGGAAGGGGACTGGCTAAACAGGAAAAATTGGAGAAAACGGTTGAGTGAAGGAATACAGTGAAAACTGTGGAAATCCTTGTATATATATATGTAAATCCTTCAGGTAGATCGCACCCTCGAGGTAGACCGCATACTATAGTTGTACCTTTTTTTTTAATCTAGACAACTTAAATTTAACTTTAATAAAAAATCAAAACAGAATGTTAGAAATATATGTATAAATATGAACAGTATATTCAAGAACAATGTGGGGCCCAACGGACCCGAGTTGCCCGGTTACGTGTAAAATGTGTTGCCCGGATAAGGGTTAAATTAATGCACTTCTTAACTTTGTGTTGATTATTTCATCATAAAGAAGTTATAGTACACTATAACTTGAACAACAACTAGAAGTTAAATTTATTGCTGACTTATCGGGCATTCTAACGGTATGTCACTTTCTAAAATCAAGTCAATATTGATGATATATGTGAGAAAAAACTTTGTGTTCCTTGGACATTTTTGATGTGTTTTCTTCGGATAACATTGCAAAACATTATATTCCATAAACGAGAACACCAAGGAGAGCCCAAAAATGTAAAAAAACGCAGGGGTTTATTTTACCATGTCAATATATGGATTTTATATTTTAAAATATTTTTAAAGTATCGTCCTATCTATGCTCTAACTTTTACCTCAACATTTTTTTTTTTCGTATCTTTTACGACAAATGAGTAATTAGACTTGCTTCTCTCTTAGGGTGCACCCTGTATATCACATGTATGCGTACTGTTTTATTGTTTGAAAAAGTGGAATGAAATTTTTACTTAATTAAATTTTATCAGTATTAAAATATTCATGAGGCAAACATTACACAATGAAAATTAGATTGGAGCTGCTTCAAAATAAACTAAAATTAAAATGATTATATTATAGAAATACAACTATAATACAGTGGATTTTAAAATGAACATTAACAATTTTAAATTCAATTACATGCTTGTTAGTATTTATTTTAATTGATAAATTTAAATAAAACATACAACTCTATACTTTTTGATCTTATACTCCACAGATATTATTGTTTCGTTTAGATTTTTGATACCAACTTATTTTATGTCATATTATATCGTACTATATTCTGATACGCGCAAATCCCAATTAGTTTTCATATTATGTACTTTAGGATTTTAAAAATAACGGCACACCTTTTAAACGGGTTTTATTACTTGAAAATGAGGTAAACCAGCGTGATAAATTTAAAGAAACGCTGAATGCTGTAGAAAAAAATGTATATCAATTTATTGAAAAAAATTTTGCGATTTTCTGAAATATATACCTATATGGGCATGTATCCATATATATATATATATATATATATATATATATATATATATATATATATATATATATATATATATATATATATATATATCGATGGCGTCACGACAAAAAGGCATAAGCGCCAAAATTTATAAATTTATGTTTTGGTATCAAAATAAAATACATTTTACGTCCTATCGACTATTAAAATGACGCAGCTGTAAAAAATTCCAACTCGACTAAAACAAGCTTTGAATTTTCTAACCGTCAAACGAGTTTCTTAAAAGATAAGACACCGAAATAAGTAAGCGACAAGATCCGTAGTGGAAGGTGGTGCTTACGTCTTGGGTCTGAAAACGTGGTTATATCAATAAGGTAAACAATAATTTGAAATATTATTAATATTTAATGTTTTGTTAAGCGTTTAGTTAGATTATTTATCTTGAGAAATCATAATATACCATAAGAATGTACAATTTTACCGACTGTCGGTTAGGCCTTTTCAGAAAAATTTTTTTCGTTTATCTAACCGCCATGTGGTCATTTAAAATACACTATGACTTAGATTTGCCATAGAAAAGTTACTACTTAACCGACTTAAATAAGGTTTGAACCTAAATAAAATATATATTGACTTTGTTGTATAGTTTTCTTTTTTTTTAATTTTTATGTTATATTTTGGTAGTAATATTATTTTAAAAAACTAACATTTAAATGGCGCTTACTTCTTTTTTTTTAATGGTTTTTAGAATGGTTTCTCGGGGGCACAAAATAATGAATCTTGCATTGCAATCCATTTGGGAAGATCAGAAAAGCAATGTGCAGGAATCCAGCGGAAATAATAAAAACCAAGGTTCATTTTCCACTGAAAATGAGGTCCTCAATGAAGCGCTAAAGCATGATATTCTTTTAGAGCCTGTACTAACAGACCATGAAAAAGAACTCCAAATGCCTAGTTCTGTTCTAGATGATGATGTCATTGTGGATTTCAGTTTTCCTCAAGTCTAAATTTGAATATTGACAGCCGTTTATTTTCTAATATTGATGAAACTGCCGAAGAAGAGACTGATTTATTAACCTGTGATAAAAAGCTTGTACCTTACTCAGATAGTGATGATACTGATGATAGTAGTAATAATGCCACATTAGTAACAAAATGATTCTTTAAACTCCGAGTCAGATTCATCATCCTTGACAGTATTTTTTAAAAATGAGACTGAAATTGACAGCATTAGTACTAGCTCACTACGTTCTAGCTCATCAACTGGTTCAATTTTCTGTTATATCGGTTCTTCGTTTCTATTAGTTTGTTTTGTTATTGATAAATGTTATTTTCTGTTATCAAATTTTGATTTGCATTTTATTTCTATTAGTTTTATAATACAACTTACTTAGTTATCAATGTAGAAAAAATGACTAATAAAATTAACTTTTATTTTTGCATTTTTAAACACCAATATAACTCTAAGAAACTCTTAAATATATTATTGTGTATTGTTTAATTTGTATTATTTTTACTTAATTGTTATGCTTTAAAATGAAAAGATTTATTCTCCATTTTTGTTATAATTCCGTAAAATTAAAAAGCGTACAAGTTCCTAAGCGACATTTTTTGATCAAAATACTTTTTTCGAAATATGGTAACCGCCTTTCAAAAAGGCTTAAACACCACAAAACCTAACATAAAAGGCGTAAGCACCAAAATGTTAAATATCTCATGTTTATAATAATTGTTTTATAAATAACGTATGGTAAGTCAGAATGCCTCAGTTCGATAATAATAAAATGCCAAAAAAATGTAAAAAAAGAAATATTAAGCGATATTAAACGTTTTTTGTGTCTCCTGAAAAAAACTGTCAATGGCGCTTATGCCTTTCTGTCGTGACACCGTCAATATATATATATATATATATATATATATATATATATATATATATATATATATATATATATATATATATATTTCTATTTTATTCATTAACACAAATGCTTAGAACTGCTAAACATAGAACATACAAAATCTTTTCTTTTTGGTTTCCGATGCAGTTGGTGCACTCAAAAAAAAATCAAAACCTCGACAAATATAATTATTACCATATTTTTTTCAGCGTTTAAGTATACGATTTAGCTTTTCGGGATATTTTTGTATAACACAAATACTAATGATCACGACAAGTTTTGAAGGTGTGCATATGATATTCATAGTATACTTAAAAAAATATCTATCTATCTATACAGCCCTTGCTGTCCAATTTCCGACATAGGCCTTCTCTTCCATCTTCCACGTCTCTCTATTGTAGGCAGTTTGTATCCACTTCGGGGCCGCGTGTTTCTTCAAGTCGTCTGACCATCTGTTTTGTGGCCTTCCTCTTTTTCGTTTGAAACTATATGGCCTCCAGTGTATAATCATCTTATTCCATCTGTCGTCTTTCTGTCTTATGGTATGTTCAGCGAACTTCCACTTAAGTTTTGCTATCTGCGTTAATACATCGGTCACATTTGTTTTGTTGCGGATCCAAGTATTTCTTTTCTTATCTGATAGCCTGATGTTCAACATTTGCCTTTCCATGGCTCTTTGGGTCTTTGCTATTTTTTTCATGTTTTCATTTGTAAACGTCCAAGTTTAATAAGAAAGTATACATTGGTTGAAGACTTTTGTTTTTAAATATTGGGAATATTTTCTAATTTTTAGTATGAAAGTTTTTCGAAGGATACTCAAGCCAACCGTATCCTTATCTTTATTTCTCCGGTCTGATTTTCTTTATTTAATTTAACTATTTAATATGTATTTTTGTCCCAAAAATACATATTCTTTTACTTGTTCTACAGTTGTTTGTGCAATTGTAATTATTAATTCTTCCGGATTGTTGGTCTATAATTTTCGTTTTATTATAATTCATTTGTAGACCTATTTTTGTTAATTCGCTATTTAATTCATTTATCATATTTTATAATTCTTCACTTTTATCTGTTATTAATACAATGTCGTCTGCATATCTGAAGTGATTCAAGTATTGGCTATTTATGTTAATACCCCGTTTTTCCCATTGTAATTTCCTCATAACGTCTTACAAAGCTTGATTTAATAGTTTGGGTGATATAGTCTTACCTGCCTAACTCCTCGCCGTATCTTAACGGGCTCAGTTTGTTCAACTATTTTGATGGATGTTGTTGCTTTATCATATATATTAGAAATTAAGTCCGTATATCTATAGGCTATCCTCCCATTTTGTAAAGACTTCTTTACTGCCCAATGTTCCACCTTATCAAATGCTTTTTTAAAGTCTACAAATGGCATTTTTAGACAAAAAAAATGTATCTTAACAAAATCTGAACGTCATTTCTGAATTTATATCATCATGACAATCTCCTGTCTTAGCTTCTGACTTAAATAAAAAGGGCATTCTGTATGAAACTCATCTGCCCACCACCATGTACGGTAACCAACCTACTTCCTTTTGAAATGTTTTTGAACAATTCTTGGCCACTGTCATCTGTCCAGCTATTTGGCGTAGTGTGTCCTGCATGTACATAGGTTTCATCAACATATACAATTGACATACCTTCGCTTCTGTAATATTTAATTTTGTCCAAATATTAATTGCGTAGAGCACGAATATTATTCCGTTCAATTAATAAACGTCGATTATATTTCTGTTTCTTCCGTTTGAATCCCAAATCTTTCACAATTTTGTAGAGAGAACTTACACTTTCAGTCCACTCGTACATCTATTCAAACCTTTCCTGCAAAAGCTTCAATGATGCACGACAACCTTTAAGTCTGTCACGGTTGCTCTTCTTTTAGCAAGTATTGTATCTGGAAATTTTAGTGTATTATTTGACTCTGCGTTTGTTATTATATTCGCTTGTTGAATGATCCTTTCTACTGTACGTAAATATACTCCAGTAGCTTCACTTACACGTTGTTTAATACTGGTTCGATTATTTTCAGGAAATAGTATTTGTATATATTGAAATACATTGTAAACTATTCCTTTGGATTTTGGTGTCAATCTGATCTATTTACTCGTACTACACATAACAATCTCCATTCTACAAAATAGTTGTAACACGCGTGGTAGCACTTTTCTTGTTGAGACTCGACAACATAATGAGACTAAATTGCGAACTGGTTTGAAATCTAGTGACTAGAAATTCTCGGAAATAATTCCTATCAGTTCTTTGTATGTCCTTAACGAGTCGTTAAGGAGTCATTAATAATGACTTTATAATTACGGCTTTAAGGTAACTGATACTAAATTAGAAATTAACTTTTACCAAACTACATAGAGTATTAATTATTAAAGATGGTATTATAACAAACAAAAAGTTTGGTATCTATAAAACAATATGTGTACAATCAAACTCAATTTAATATTTAAGTAAGTAATACTTTTGTAATTAGTGCGATATCAAATAATTTAATTTGTTTAATATTGCAACGCTACTGCATAGATCTGATCATAGATATTCTATTGTCTGTGCGATTAACTATATAACCCTGCGTTGGTGTGGTGCCTAAAACTTACGTGTCTGGTGTGGTGGGGTGTAACATACCCCATAGCAATACATCTTGGAAAACTCAATACTTGAGTACCTGCATCAAAAGTATATACTTTTCGTTTGAATATTGGCATTTCTGTGCCGTCATTTGCCCAGAAATCTTCAAGGTTTCGCCGGGACGATCGATGAATTCCTGCTAAATAAAGTAATCCAAATACAGCCTTGATTTCTTACTCAGAGGTCTCTTTTACTACTTATTGGTGATCATCGTTGTAATGTTCACTTACTGAATTGATTTTCTCATTAATATGTTTTACAATATCAGCAATGAGTATGTCATCCATGAAAATCTTTCAACAATCAATTGCAGTTTTAGCTTCTTTAGCGTGTCGTTTTTAGCCCATTTCGTCACTTTATCTCTGCCCCAATAATATCTAGCAAATGTACTCACATCATCTCCATTCTCTTGTTCACTTTCATCTTCGTCGCCATCTTATTCTGTGTCTGTGTCATGAGAACTTTTACTAACATTATCGACTTGGTCTTCGGAATCAGGAATAGCCTCATCTTCATTACTTTGTACATTTTCTCAAAATCTTAGCAACCTTGTTTGCTCTTGTTCATAACTACACATATTCATAACAAATTTTGAGCACAACAACCAGAGTAAAACACAAAAAAATCACGTCACGTCACGTTAACTGACTGACGCCAAAGGTGTGGTGGGGTGTGACATACCCCTGCGGCATATTCTGACATCTATGTAAGTGGGTATTAAAGAAATTATGAAAATAACAATGCTACTTGATAGAGTGATGTTATAGTAACAGCTACTGAACAATAGAGGGCAGTAAGATGCTGTTTTTTAGAGAAATTCCATTTTTTGCATGCGTGGGGTGTATCACACCCCACCACACCAACGCAGGGTTAATGGAAGGGCTCGCCACTCGATTTGAAATAAGCTGTAGCACATAATTAGAAAGGTTTTTGACTGGAGAATTAAGAAATTCATTTTAAATTATGCATTTGATACGGTATGAGAAATTAGTAGCTGCAGTAGACAACCTCTTCTTTGGAATCAAGAGACCTCTCTAGCATTAGTGGCCAACAAACATGATTTCAATATTTTTTTAAAAAGTAAAAATACAAGATAATGTATTGAAGTTCAAACAATTAAAAACCTTTAAAATAACTTAAAACTAGAATATCTGGATTATATAACTGCTTAGGATCTTAATTACAAAGTATAGTTGGAAAGGCGATATCTAAGAGGATGGAAATAGAAAACTAAGTAATTGACTACACATAAAATATGATGAGATCTAACCTCCGATAAGAAAGAAAAATAACTATAAAAAAAAGAATTGTAATTTTTTTTATTATACACAGATACTTACTAATTTCACGTTATTTAGTTATTCAGAAAGTATAAATTTTTATACACATATTTTGTTTCAGCACGAGAATTTGAAGAGCGACATTGAAGGGCCGCCAGAACAATACAGGACTTTCTGCTAAATGGATGATCGACTACATCACTGTAAGCAGTTACATATCGGGTGAAGCTTACAAGTAAGACATTTAATTAATAAAATACAATAGTTGATCATATTTAGGTACCCAATAATTTAAACATGAATGAATTCTTGACATCAAGATCAACATAGGGGTATTTTTTATTTAGGGGGGGGCGAAGCTATTGTCTATCTTATAAAACCTTCTTCTTTAACTGCCGTTTTTATCAGTGGAGGTTGACAACAATGTTTGAGAACTGTAAGCTGTTTTGTTCCGTACTCAGCAGTAAATATGAATTGAGTCCTGTCCTCTGCGGCCCTCTATTTTTTATTCTGTGAGTAGATTTCAGAGCTCAAATCTCTTATCCTATAAGATATGTGATGTGTCCTAGGTTTTTCTTGCGTTTGATAATGTTAACAGGTCCCTGTTTTTCTTATAATTATCAAAACTTCGTTATTTGTGACGTAATGTACCTAAGATATTCCAAGGATATGCCGGTATTACCGCCGGTTCATTGTACTGACTTTCATGGTCCAAGCCTCTGCCCTATACAACGATGCAGAGTACACGCTTATGAAGTACACAACAAAAAACAAGTATATTAAAAGTGGCTGCAAACAAATGACCCAAATATTTAACATAAGCCAGATCAAAGAGGAACGTAAAAAATCTAGTAATTAAAGCAAAAAATGTTTCCTGAAAAGTAAATGCGAAGAGTTCAACAAATACGTAGGGTCAACAAAATCAAGAGAACCATGGAAAATGGTAAAAAACCTGAGAACAAACAGAAAAGAAGGGAATAGAATAGATTTAATAGATGAAAGATCTTGGATCGAACATTACTCACAACTTCTGACTGGAACAAGAATTCACGAATACTATTATAACATTATATGAAGTGGAGTACGATTCATGAACACCATTATAACAACATATGAAGTGGAGAGTACGATAAAGACGAAAAAACAAAATTCAAATTTACATCTATTTGGATGTCTTAAAAATAAAGCACTTTTAGCTACATTTTATGAAAACTTGGTTAAAGGTAATGTACAATTTCGAGTAAATATAACCCACCTATTGTTACTTAATCAGAAATCAATATAAGAACTCGTATGTAATCACTTATATGCATCCTGATGTATAATTAAAATTTGTTAAAATCAAGTTTAAATTCTTAAATATAGCAAAAATCATTCAAAAATCTGTGGTAAATGGACTAGTTTTCATACCAAACACCATCATCATAATTACCATTAAAAGTTTTGAACGGTTTTAAAACAATATTAAAAAATTGGGTTTTATTTTCTAATTTTAATACCCCGCAACTTTTTGTAGATGCACTTTTGCATATAGGTAAGTTATGCCAAATCGACTTATTGTCGTCCCTAAAAATCGTAGTATAATGTATTACCAATTTTTTGTGAGACCCTGTATAATATCAAGGGCTGTAGGAATGGAAAGTAGATAAGTTTAATTGCCTTGTTTTAAATAAGAAAATTTTTGTTTATTTTATTCTTAATTAGACTTAATTTTTTTCTTATAAAATAATGATGAATAATATCAATATCATAGAGAGAGACCTTGTATATGAGGGATTAAATTAGAGGAAACCGATATTCACTATAATAGTGAGCGATAGCTCAATTTCGAGTAGAAAATTTGTTTTACGAGGCGAGCCCACCCTCCAGTGAACAAATTTTTCGAGCCGTTAGCGGATATGTGTCATCTCGTGAAGCCTCTCGTGCTTCTGCCCGTACCGTATATTTGGTTGGTAGCGATAATTTTCCAGTCGGTTGATGTATCGGAACAGGGCACACTTGATGTTCTGCTTTAACAACGCCTGGCAGATCACAGCCGCCTTTTCGCTATAGTAGATTTTATACGACCACAGTCAACTATAGGCGAGGTGGTCGATAATATACTGATGTGATTTTATAGATGAGATCACCTTACAGGAGTATTAGTACGATTTTAAACGAGGTGAAACAAAGTTGTTTTAAGAGCCAGTCGGGTGGAATGGGGTTCTGCGCCCGGACCAGACTGTACGTGTTACTTTTATGTTGTGATAATACCATTGTGGAAAGAAGTAGTAGCTACGTGTTTAGTGAAGCAATCGAGCAGGTGACGACGAGCGAAAGGGTTTCAAGTTTATTGGAGTATTACTGATTTTGGGATTTCTTTACAAAAAGAGAAGGAATTTCATGGACAGTTGAAATATTTAGGCCGACCGAAGTTTTTCGGTGGCTTCAAAATATGCTTAAAATCCTGGAAAAATCCTTTGATACATTATATGGATGATAAATTTAAGAAAAATAAGAATAGCTGATTAATTTTGGGATACTAAATTTTTTTTAACTAAATAATATTAAAATGATGTTAATATTATGGTTTCTTGTATCTTAAACCATTAATGTTACAGTACTTGTAGTAGCGTTTGTATGTGTTGAGTAATTACCTAGTTGCTAAATTACGTCTTCTTTATTATTAGCTCAGTGAAATCAGCAAAAAAATACCATTTTTGTGACACTGACCCTTCCAGACAAATAACAGATATTTTCAGTAGTATGAAGCTCTACGACAAGAACCTGTTTTCTGTAGTAAACTTTTTCGACTTACTGAGTTAATAACAAATAAAGGATTTCTTCTTCTTTGGGTGCCGTGTCCGTATCCAGACGTTGGCCGTCATCAAGTTTACAATTTCCTGAAACCTTTCTCTGTCGGCTGCTGCGCGAAATAATTCTTCTACTGTGGAACCACACCATTGTCTAATATTACGCAGCCATTAAAGTTTCTTTCGACCAATCCATGTCTTTCCTGTCACTTTTCCTTGTATTATAAGGAGAAGTAGATGGTATTTAGGTCCTCTAATTATGTGGCCGAAGTATTCCGTTTTTCTCCTCTTTATGGTGTTTATGAGCAGACGTTCTGAATTGATCATTTAAAGAACATCGTCATTGGAAGTGTGCGAAACTCACGATATCTTTAGGATTCGTCTATAGCACCACAATTCGAATGATTCTAACTTGTTTAGCATTGTGGTTTTTGACGTCCATGTATCACAACCATACAATAGGATGGACCACACATAACATTTCAGGACCTTCTTACGAATATTCAACGACAGGTTTTTGTTGCATAAAACTGGTTTCCAGATCATAAAAGCCTTACGTGATGTTTCGATCCTGGTTATTATCTCTTCATCAGAGTCACAATTTACATTTAACCAGCTGCCAAGGTATTTGAAATGATTTACCCTTTCGATCTCCTCTTCATTAAGAGAAATCAGACCTTGATCTATATTGATCTTTCCAACTGCCATCCACTTTGTCTTTGAAATGTTAATTTTTAGGCCTCTTCGATAACTTGCTTCACTGACTAGATTTAGTAATATTTGGAGATCTTGTAAATTTTCTGCAAGAATCGCTGTATCGTCAGCGTATCTAATATTGTTGATTATTTCTCCACCTAGTCTTATAAATAAAGGACTAAAAATAGAAAGTTTTTGCTTTTTTTGGCTATCTATCAGCAAAAACTAAAGCATTTAAAACAAGTTTGAGAGTAAGAAACTTATAAGTCAGATAAAACCCTTAAAATGGCTATTTAAAATGTTTTTCCTCTTATTTGTGGCTTAGAAAGTTGCAAAATAAGTCAGAAATTTAAGTTTTTTATAATTGTTAGTAACTCTTTTAAAAATAGACTTAGAACCTTCATATTACCGAAATGTTGGGACTTATGGTGCTTAAAATTTGGTCGGTCATATATATGTATATATATATATATATATATATATATATATATATATATATATATATATATATATATATATATATATATATATTGTTATGATGTATTGTTTGTGAATGATGAGCAATGAGTATTTTTAATAATATAATATATAGGGTTTTTATCGCGGTTCTCAAAGAATTAGTTTGTAAGTACTTTTTTAAATTATCTTTATTATATCTGATAGTTTTAATGTATTAAAAATAAAATTCTCCGAGACTAAAGTACTTTCTGAACCAGTATCTATCATAATTTTAATCATTTTATTTTTGGCCAAAGCATTTATATAAATTAAATTAATAGATTCAATAATTTTATCTTCATCTAAAGAAATAAATTCAGAAGGTTTTTCATAATAGCAATGGCCTAACTTGTAATTCAGAAAGTTTACTGAACAAAATTTTGATTATTAGAATTGTCAGATTGTATCTGACCACTTGGATCTGATGTCCTATGTCTTTCCCTACTATGACTTCTACTCACATTTTCCTGCCTTGTACTACTTCGTTCCCTGTCTTCGCAGCTTCTATTCCTTCGAACACAATTGACCTGTCTGTTATAGTTAGGTCGCTCTGTATTTCTTCTATTGTTAAAATCTTGTCTATTATTATTAGTACTGTTATTAAAATGTTGTCTATTATAACTAGTATTGTTATTACAATTCTGTCTATTTTGATTACTGTTATTATTATTAAAATTTTGTAAATTATTACCATATCTATAATTATTGTTATATGATTGTCTATATTGTTGATTATCATTTTTATTATATTGAAAGTTATTATTGTTTTTTCTGTTGTTATTATTACTTGTCATATTGCCTCTTTGTATTCTTTGAATAAAATTAATAAAACTATCTATTGTTTGAATATTTTGTACAGTTACTGTTTGCACAACATCAGCATCAAAATGTCTAGATACATTTAAGACTGTTTCATCCTCTCTAAGTGGTGGTTCTAAATATTTTGCAACCGTTATCAGTTTCAATGCATAATCTACCATATTTGATTTTAAATTGTGATTATACTTTCCAAAAATATAGAATTTCTCTAAACTTGGCTTGCTCTAATTCACCCCAATAATAATTTAAAAATTTATTTTCAAATGTTTGAAAATTATCTAAATCATTTTCAATACTAGCAAACCAAGTTGCTGCATTGTCATTTAATGTCACTCTAATATAATCTTTAATATCATTAATATTATTCACTAATCTTAATTTATGTTTTAAACTGTTTATGTATACTCTAGGATGCAAATTTTTTATATTGCCAGTGAATTTAATCCCAGTCTCATTTGTTAAATTTAAGAAAAGTCTCCCTATGTCTCTCATTTGTGAAATATCATCTATTCTCTGTTCCACATTTCTTATTTGATTACTATTTATTTGGATATTTTGTTGTATATCGTCTAATTTTTCTTCTGTGTTTCTCCTGTCTTCGTTAATTTTTACTTCTAAGTTACATTTCTGCAACTCTATTTTCTGTTCTATATCTATCTCATTTTCTTGAATAATCCTCTTTACTTCTGTCCTCTCATTGTCTATCCTTTTCTTGTAGTCATTCCGTATACTTTTTATTTCATTTGTTACTTTTTTCTCTGCAGCTTCAAGTTTTTTATCCATTTGTTTTTCCATTTGTTTTACAATTTTATTATTATTATCTTCTATTTTCTTTTCTAATTTTCTATGATTCTCTTCCAATTTCTGTTCCATTTTTTTCATGTCTTCTTTGACTTCTTTTAAATTCTGTTCCATTTTTTGTTCTATTTTTTCATGTCTTCTTTGACTTCTTTTGAATTCTCTTCCATTTTTTTCGTATTCTCTTCTATTGTCTTGTTCATCTGCATCATTAATGACATCAAAGCTGCCATATTGACATTTTCCTCTCTTTCTGGATTCATTTCTGCAGTATCTTGTGGAACTTGAACTAAAATCTCCTCTTGTACAGGTTGTGTTTCTACTTCAACATCTTCTACATTCTTTTTGTTTCTTGTACCTTTCTTTCCTTGAGACATTTTGAGACTTTACTTGTTCAAATATAATTAAAAATAAAATCTATAATTTTTTCTTTCTAATGAAAATTAATTTAATTATATGAGAGCACTTATCTTCCCAAACTAATTCTTTTAAATAGAGAGCCCCGCGGTGGGCGCCAAATTGTAATGATGTATTGTTTGTTTGAATGATGAGCAATGAGTGTTTTTTTTTTTAATAATATAGGGTTTTTATCGCGGTTCTCAAAGAATTAGTTTGTAAGTACTTTTTTAAATTATCTTTATTATATCTATTATGAAACACACATATATATCTAACCTAGCCAATGTAAATTTATAATAAACTATCTTTAAATTAAAATTCTTATGAAACTAATTAAATTCTATAGACAATATAAAATTTAAACAAACTATCTTCAAGATTGAAATTGTTATGACACTAACTAAATTATATTAACAAATTTTTGTACCTTTCTGTCACTGAATGCCTAAATGAACTGTTTTCCACTATATAGATTATAATCACCACTCAAATGTCTTCTTCTCAGCTTCGGTTATCCTTGTTTTTGTGAAATTATTTTTTCCAATTATCAGCTTCCACCATTTAAGATATTTTTCTTCACAGCATTTATAAACCACCAAGCAAACCAGCAAACAGCATTTATTTTTATTCTTCTTTTCAATATATCAATATCCAATCACCAAAAATATTATTTAATTTTAATATTCAATTAATACTTCTTCCATTATCATCATTTATACATAACATAATTTTTAATCTTCAATATTATTTTCTTTATACTGTTTCTTAATCTTGATTTAACTCACTATATTGAACAATTGTAACTGATTGACTGCCTCTAACTAATTTTCATACTAAAAAACTCATAACTGATTGACTAACTGAATGGACTTTCTTACTAAACTGCCATCTTGAATCCAAATCACGGGTATTTATATCTTTTCAATCTTCCAGAACCATCTGGTAAGAAATCATGTTCGATTTATTTCATTAAACACATGTCTGAATTTTCTGGAAACAGTATATGTTCGATCCACAGACATAACCATTATTCCCGAATGTTCGACCGTAAACAAAGGTCAAATTCTGCATTCTGGAGAATTCGTTAATTTTCTACTGATAATTTTGTTGACATTTAGGCTTTTCAGATCAGAATATACACTTAAATCATTAACTTAACATTCTAATTTAATAAACTACACATTTTATTATTATAACCCCACTTTATATTCACAATCATTCCTTAAATGTCACTTCAGAGTATGTATATCTGATTGCCTAGTCACATGGCTCACTTAAATATAATAACAACATTATAATTATATAAAAAAATACTTTTTATATGCTAATTTCTTAAAAATGCCCTCACATAAATATATTTTTATAAAATTCTCTAGTATATAACTTATTAAAATAACCAAATTTAATATCTAATATTATCTAATGTGTAACTTATAAATTAATTTCTATAAACACCAATCATATCAATATATATATATATATATATATATATATATATATATATATATATATATATATATATACAAACAACACAGTTTATTAGGGCTGCAGTCAGTAGGTTTGGCCGGGATGTTATAGAAACACTCTTTTGACTTTTGGTCGAGCTTTCGGAATTCTTTTATTCCTTCTTCAAGACACTGTTATTAGAAGAAAGTGTAAATATTTACAACATATCTCAAATTGTCATTACAACTTACTAGTCGTTGAGATTATTTGTGTAAAGCTACGACACTCAACATTAAAAACACACATATAAAATATATGTGTGTTTTTATGTACTGAAAGCTGATCAATGTTATAAAAAATTGTATCAATGTTATAAAAGTTTTCTTACAAAAAACATGTAGTGTAAATTCACAAAAATGGTACACAAAAAAACAATGAAAAAGTGTTTCCTTTTATGCATCGGACAGAAATAAGTCCTCTCTCGAGAGTTATACATCTTTTTTATTTTAATTCAGAACCTGAACCTTATGACATGTAATGTGGTTAATTTGTAGGTTTCCAAACTTCAAAAGTCTTCCCGTCGGATATCTATTCGCTATTAGGACTACAATTACTGCTGAGCGAATAATTAATTTTTGCCTACAGTAAATCTTATTTAAAAATCATTTCCACTTACGGATTAAATAATTTTGTGTTAAGGTTATATACTATAAGACTGTAGACTATAGACTATAAGCTTATCACTGAAATTTTCGCTTCATGTTGCATGGCGTAGAAATTGAGATACCAACGAAATAAGCAGAAATATGCTTAAATTCAAATGCAGTGCAAGTGTTCTATGAACACTGTCTCGTCATAGTTTCAAGAAGGGTATCGCTCTTGCCATAGATATTTCCGGAATAAGTGTTTTATCCAGTTTAAATTTGCAGGGTTGGGGTTAAGAATGTAGATACAATTTGTATACAACATATTAAAAATTAAATTAAATCGGTTACAGATGAGTGGTTAAAAGAAAGATAAACAAAGTAAAGAAAGGAAGAGATTTTAATCAGATTAGATGCATCCAAAACGGATATACTAGAGCACTAGATCACAAAAATATCAAAAGTGATACAAAAAATACGTTTTTAAATAAAGAATTTAAGAAAAATACAATAAATTTGACATTTGCATTAGTGGAGAAGGTGAAACGGCGGACGCCCACAAAGTAGTTTTAGTAAATTGATAAGTTACACTGAGATTACCTTTTTGATAAGAACCAATTTTATTTTTTTGATGTGTGGCAATGGTTAGTATAAGCTTAAGTTTAAGTTTGTGGGGTCGCCACCGTTGTACCTCGGCCGTCATCTTGGAAAAAGGCAGGCAAAGATTCTTCGCGCTGTATCTCGCAATCCTACAGAAAATTGTATTAAACATTATTTGTAGCAAATTAAATTTCCTACAACTTTATTTCTATTACTTACACACTTTGTACACACAACATTGAACTGTTCTCTTCCTAATGCCGTGAGCAAGACAAGCATGTCGATGTCTGTCTTCTGCTACGACAGTCACAGAATCATAGTCTTGTAATGCAGCAAGCGCAGAACGGATTGCGAATGTATCTGCATCTGGTTCAGCTTGGTTAACACTAAAACCCACATCTGATAGCAGTTTTAAGAAGGTATATTAACTTTGTTTTGTTCTTTTCATTACCAAGAAATTTATTTTGGAATATTATCGGTACGGTGCTCTTATTAAATTTTATCTCTGTCCATTGAGGCTTTTTCGTACGATGCGATGCTACCGCACAAGGTGGGATAAGTTCTGTGGTAGTCGAATTGGTCGATAATAAATTAATAGTAATACAGATAACGACTTTGGTCTGTTGACCATAGGAATTAAGATTTATTGCAATCCCATCTCCATAGTATAATTATTATATTGCTCTAAAACTAATTTTTTGGTTATTTTTTAGCCTTAATAACAATAAAAATAAATAAGTAATATGCTTTATTGTCACTGAAAATTGTACAAATCTTATGAACAAATCTTATAATAATAAGACAAGAAAGGTTTTTTTTTTAAATAAAAAAAAAACAATAAAATTCTTCCAAACTTAAACATAAAAAATACTACCTAATTAAGAACCTACAATCTTCGTAAAATGTACCTAATAAAAAATAAAAGTTAGGAAAGCAGATTAATAAATTAACGGCTCAAATATTCCACCTCCTTGTACTAAACAGTAACCAAATCTGTCATACAGATTTCTTCTCATATTTTGAAGTGGGGCTGGAGTAATGCTTGCAGAGACATTAAGTATTTTTGCCCTTAATGCGACTAGGTTTTTGGCCCTTTCAAACTGATGCCTATAAATGCTTTCTTTGAGAAAACCCCAAAAAAAGAAATCGTTAGGCGTTCATTCACAGGATCTAGCAGGCCATTTAATTGAAGCACGTGTACTTATCAGTCAATCATGAAACGTTTGATTGGGGAAGTCAATAGTTGCTCTAGAGTTGTGAGCCGAATACCCATCCTGTTAGAAATAAACCTCCTGAAAATTAACGGGAAGGCGTCGAACTGCCGGAATGATCTCATTCTGTAAAAATTGTAAATATTTGGGCCCGTTTAGGTTTCCATCGATAAAAAATGGACCGACAATATGATCCCAGTACAAATATTTAACTTTTGCGATGCTGCGTTCGCACTGCAATACTGACGTGCTTATTTTTTCGAGAATAATACCTTGCAACGGATGGATTGTGTTTTTTATGTAATGAAAATGAAGATTGGTCAGAAAATAAAATATTTTTTAAAAAGTGTAAACCTTCATTCTGTTTATCTAACATAAATTCATAAAACTCCATCCGCCTAAAGTTATCATCCGGAAACAGTTCTTGTGTTAGCTGTATCTTAAAACAGTGATACCCTTTCCTTTTTGAGAACTCGCTGAACAGTTCGAGCATTCACGTTAACTTCCCTAGCAATTTGTACACTATTTCAGGGTTCACTAGCTTTCACAAAAGCATTATCAATATCCCTGTTATGACGCTTCTCATGGACAGGTCTAATACGTGGTTCATTACCTTCATGACACTTTTTACAACTGTTTACACTTCCCGAAGTTTGAAAATGTTTAATGGTATTTTTAACTGTTGTAACACTTGGTGAGTGTTTATTTTCGAAGAAAACAATAAATAAATCAATTAATTAACCTATCAAATGACCCTAAAAGTACCATGTTACAAGTTTCACTTTTTCTTGGACGGTATGCAACGTAATAGACATTTTATTAATTAATTGTTTATTCTTTCAGAACCTCGTTTGAAATTTTTAATGTTAATGTGACAATTACGACAAGTTATATAGAGGTGGAAACATGTAGCATGTCACAGCGATTGCCATTGTGTTGTATGGTCAATAAAACAATGTCGTGATATATATATATATATATATATATATATATATATATATATATATATGTATATATATATATATATATATATATATATTGTTATGAAATTAAAGCTCCTAAACAGTTTTTTTTTATATGAATAGTATGAACATAAAACAAAATGACAATATTGAATATACCACATATATATTTAACTCAAACAATTGTATTATTGTTGTTAATTTAATAGTTGAAACTAGATTCAACAATAAGAAAGAAACTAAAAGCAAAAATAAGCAGAATTCACAGACATAATGTAACAAACCAATAACGACTATATTGTATCACCAGATTTAATTAATGTTTTCAAAATAATTTTATTATTATTATAATTAAAACCAGTTGGTTTATAATAAACAAATTTAGCATAATAGAAATAAGATTCTTTTAATACGTGAGTTATTATAGCCACTGAGTTATAGTTGGTTGATAAACACTTTTCAATTAAAAATATATATATATATATATATATATATATATATATATATATATATATATATATATATATATATATATATATATATATATATATATATATATATATATATATAATTAAACCAAAAACAATTGTTGATCATGAAATTGATTATGATTTAAACTTAAGTTATTGTTCGTTATACAGATTGAACGAATTTAAAACGGAACATACGAAATCAATGTATTTCGGCTCAACTCCGCTCTAGGTGGTTGGCCAACAAAAGGTTGTCAAATAATTATATTATAAAAATCCAATACTTCAGCGGGCTGCAGGATTCTGAATTCATTCAAGAACAAGTCAAAACTCCACCCAAATGGGTTGCCTAGAATCACTGAAAAAACTAGACTACACAAGCAGTTATTATGCTGTCAAACCACTTATCGCTTACTTATAGTCCAAGAGATAGAGCCGAAATGTTGAACTGATCAGTAATATGACATTTCTCTATTGGAATATATTCATTGTAACTGGGTTAAGACTTTGCCTTACAGGCGGACCCCCTCGTGGTACAGGGGGTGGCTATACAGGGATGAAGTTGTAATTTTTTTCGGAAAAATTAACGATCGATAATATGGCTGAAAATTTGCCCAGAGTAAGATCTTGGTATAACTAGACGAAATCCCAAAGGGCGGACAGCTGGGTTGGTACATAGAGCCATAAAACGGGGTCAAATGTACCACTTGCCTGCGCATTTTCGCAAGCGTCAAGTAGAGTTTTCCTCAAAATTTTCCAAAAAAATTTCCGTAAATGAAAATTTTCGTAATTTTTAAAGGTAAAATCTAATTTGTAGAATCCTTTCGATTTTCTGTAAGTTATACCATGATTTTTTTCCAAAAAATTTCAAACGATTTTTCCGATAAGAAAAAAAAAGTTAGAAAAACTTTAAAAATCATTTTTCTCACTCTCATTGATGTCATCACATTCATCATCTTCGTCACTTTCACTTTCAATAATATCACATTCATTATCTCTCTCTGTACCAACCCAGCTGTCCGCTCTTTTGGATTTAGAGTTTTTAGGGGCTAAATAATGAGCCATGAAAATGGCGGACATATTACTTATCGTTAATTTTTCCCCAAAAAATTGCAATTTCACGCCTGTCCGCCACCCCTTATGTATCCACTCTCGCGTCCGCCCTTTGGGATTTCCTCTAGTTATACCAAGATCTTACTCTGGGCAAATTTTCAGCCATATTATCGATCGTTAATTGTTTTGAAAAAAATTACAACTTCATCCCTGTATAGCCACCCCCTGTACCACGAGGGGCGTCCGCCTGTAAGGCAAAGTCTTAACCCAGTTACAATGAATATATTCCAATAGAGAAATGTCATATTACTGATTATTCCAAAATTTCGGCTCTATCTCTCCGACTATTAGGCAAGCTCCTCTTTCCTTTAAAGGAGACAGATAGTTGAACGATATTTTATACAGTGTCTATCACTGGGTATGGATTTATTTTCGTCCAAGTTTTATATTGGTCCACTATTTCAAATGCAGTTCAAACAGACATATATTAAATTGTATGTTCCGTTTTAAATTCGTTCAATCTGTATATATTATATTATTTATGTAAGAGATACTTACAGAATAAGCCAATATAGCCACAACATAAAGATACAAAAAGCAAATATCAAACCACTTCGGATCGAGTGGAAATAAAAACCATAAATTTGTATTTATTAATTAATTTCATTTTTTATTATAATCCAAATTCTAATATATACAAGTCAATAGAATCTTCAACAGTCCTAAAACAGATAAAATATTTAAGTCATTTATTCACAAAGTAAGAAGTTTCAATTTGTTAGTAAACATACAGTTAACATGGATAGAGCTCGGAAAATAAAACGTGTTAGGAGGTGAAATAGGATATAGCTCATAAATAAGAGTTCAGAATGATATAGTCTTTAATGGACAGGTAATCTGAAGACAATTCTCAGTGATTCAATATCAAAAGTGCTTTCAGATAGTTTTAAAATTAAATAAAAGCAAAATAAAAGCAACTAATTCATGTTAAAATTGGTGTATGTCAAATTTGTTAGTAAAAATTTTAATATTTAAAATATCATTTGTTGTAGAAATTATATGTCAAAAGAAAGCTTAAATTCTCTAATATTTGTTTCAATTCATTTCAAAAGTCAATATAGTTCTCAAGATTTAACAATTTATTAAAATTTAAAATATTTTTTATTTTAATCATAAATGTCAAAAATATACAAAAATTCTGTCAGATCTTTAAAAACATTGTCAAAATGCTTGGAGATCTGGTAAGCAATGAAAAATAAAAGATAGAAAATCAATAGTGACGAAAAAGTCCAGAAAATTTTTTTGATTTTTCAGCAAGCACAATTTTTCAAAAATATTTTAAAACCTTAAAAAAGTCCTGAATTATAACAAAGTATATTCAAATTACCTTGCCGATAAGAAACCATCGTTTCTGATTAAATTTTAGCAAAGCCTGCAGATTAACAGTATATTTTCCGATAAGGGAATTGTTAGCAGTCATCATAAAGAGGTCAACAGCTACCAGAAAGGTGAGTTTTTCCACTCATTTGAATTCTCGCTGAATAAAGAGACCGTTTGGTGTTTATTTTTGACTGAAGATCATTTAAAATTCATTTTGGGTACTTATAAATATTTCTCAACCATTGGAGAGATAATTCTGATAGTTTTGCGGCCCTAATCCATTAGAAGACGTCACTGAAAGATGCAATCTTTGTTATTGAAGATTTCCATAAAATTTTAGAGAAGGGATTATCTGAAAGACGAAAGTGAACTTTAATAAAGTTAAACGCAAGTTTTGAAATTTCTTTAGAAATAATCTTACCTTTTTAAACAGCCTATATCATTCTAAATCATCTTTGTTTAAAAAAAAATATAATTTGAAGTCAAGTTCACAAAAATTTTATTATCGCTTTTGTAATATTAACCAAATATAATTCGCCGTTTCTTTTGCTTACTAAAATCATTAAACAAAACAGTTAATCGATATTAAACTAAAAATTGAAGGATTATAAACCTTTGTTTTCGCTCTAAAAAGATAGTAAGTGAGGTTATAAATACTTTGACAAACAAACACGTATTAGATCAAGGATTTCTTGTTGCAACTTCACAAAACACTAATTTCATATACTTACTTCAATATTGTTTTACGTCATAAATCTAAATCCATTCATATTAGTATTAAACGGTTAAGTATTGGCTTATTTATTGGAAGAATCTTAAATAATTTTTCTTATATATTATACAAGATATCGTTGTGTAATATTTAATTGATCACTTGTGAATAATTGCACAGTACATTAAAAATAAAACTTCTTGTGTGGTGATTTTTGCTTTATATAATTTTGTATTTCTTTATCAAGCACTACAGGTCACAGAACTCGCTTGAGTTAAGAGTCTGCATGTTCTAAGAAAAATAAGTAAAAATTCAAATTCAAAATACAGCACGTTTCTTTCTATACTTTAGATAAACAAACGAAATTTTCTTTTATCAATAATAGAAAAGATTCACTTTGCATAAAAAAAAACAGTATCCTGTGAGATTTAGAGAATACAAGGTGAGTAGAATAAATGTTTGTCAATTTTTTTATATTTTCAGGCGTTCAATAAATTTTATTAAAAGCATTTCTAAATCTATCAATATTACAAATTAATCAACTTAAAAAAAAAAAAAAAATTTATTTTTATCTTCATAAAGCTAGCCGGTAAATAAGAGCAACTTGTAGTTTTCTTACATCGCATTCACATATCATAACAATATATATATATATATATATATATATATATATATATATATATATATGAGAATTACTTAGTTCTCGGGAAGAACCGCGTTGAGAATTTATTACTCGACGTTCATTTTGGAGTCATTATCAAGAGTGATACGGTTCGGTTCGAGTTCGGGGTCTCAATTTGCCTACTCCCCTCACTCGAGACGTACCAGTATCGTGTTCTGTATTGCAAGAACTGTCTCTCGGCACTAAGGTCTCAATCTGCCTACTCCTCAGTATCGTGTGTGATAACCGGTCTTACCCTGTGTGGCTGCTTTTATACTCGCTGTATACGCGGAAACGGTATGCGCTGACGTGGTCTGAACTGACGTGGCCTGAGCGGTGTGGGCAGGAGGTCGCTGAAGCAGGGGTCGCCATGTTGCCGGCAATCGTTTCGCGTCATCGCGCGTGTTCAAGCTGTTAGGCCGTTTTTCGATTTCGATAGCTTTACGAATGATTCTCGATTTTAAGGAGCGGATGGGGGCGACGGATTTTGCTTTTTCGAAATCTATTTTGTAGCCTGTTTGAATATGATGTTGGGCTAGGGCTGAAGTAGTATCGGAATGTTTGACAGATATAGAATGTTCGTAAATACGGTTCTGGATTCGTCGGTTTGTCTGTCCGATGTATGTACGTGGGCAAGTACATACACATTTAACTTTTGTAATATATTTCTTTTTGTTGTATTCATTCTTATTATCTGATTTATTTTAACTTTGTATTTATAGTATTTCCTGTTATATTTCTTATATTAAATCTTGTGGACAAAAACAAAAAAAAAAGTTCAACAATGCGAAAACCACACGATTGTAACGTTATAGAAGCCCCAATAGCCATAATTTGAGCAAATCAAGAAGAGTTAGCAAGGCAACAAAGACAGAAAAGATTAGGTATAAATTCCGCTACTGAGAGAAAAGTGCATCTTCCTACCTGGCTCATCGAAATCATTGCGCATCTTAAGGTTAGAGACAAAGTGAATTTGTACAGACAGTACTTAGTCAAAACATAAAAATAAGGCAGAATGTATCTTAAACCTTCTCTGTATAATTATACATGTAGTTAAGATATGGGTTATAAATGGGTTAATGATAATAAAATCAAATATTGGTAAAACATATTCATCATCATCATCACGTAGCGCTACAACCCTGGGTGGGTCTTGGCTGATTGTACAACTTTTTTCCAATTTGTTCGGTCTTCCATCAACCTAGGGTCAAATGGAATGTTCATTTTCCGGAGATCTGCTTGGATGTTATCTCTCTATCGCATTCTGGGACGTCCGAGTGGTATTTTGCCTGTGGGAATCTCCTCTCATACTAGTTTTACAAGTCTCTCGTTATACAGTCTCTGCACGTGGCCTGCCCATCTTAGTGGCTGTGATTTAATTTTTTGGACTATATCGGCGTCATTGTAGAGTGCTTTTAATTCAATGTTGGTTCTGATCTTATACTGGTTTGTGGTGATGTCATGGTGAGGTCCGAAAATTTTCAAAGCCGTCCGTTCAAAGCGTCTGAGCTTTTCTTCGTTTGCTTTGGCCATGGTCCACGTTTCGCATCCGTATGTTATTCCAGGTCTGACGATGGATTTATATATTTTTATCTTTGAACTTCTTGTAAGATTTTTTGATTTTATGAGCTTATCCAGTGCGAATAGACAGCGGTTTGCAGATTGGATTCTGTCTTTTATTTCTTCAGTAACATCATTGTCAGCTGTGATTACGGCCCCCAGATACTTAAAACGTTGTACTCTTTCGAAATTGAAGGTTTTGACCGTCACATTTTGTCCTATTCTGTCTCTTCGTATCGTTCTATTTATACACATATATTTCGTCTTCTCTTCATTAATCTTCAGCTCTACTTCACTTGTTGCTCCTTCCACCTTGTTGAAGATGTCTTTCATGGATAGGATGGAGTCTCCAACGAGGTCTATGTCATCTCCATATGCGAGTAATAGCTTGGGACCTTGAACCGATAGCAATTCTGTTTTTAGTTCGGCCGACCTCATGGCTTTCTCTAATACAAGGTTAAAAAGTAGTGGAGATAACGCATCACCCTGTTTGATTAATTTCAAAGCTCTCAAACAGTTTATTATATACACGTACTTTAGATATTCCACCCTCCATACAAACTTTGGTCATCCGAATGAGTTTCTTTGGTATTGAGAACTTCGTCATGGCATTCCATACTTGGCTTCTTTCTACGCTATCATATACCTGTCGAAAATCTATGAAAAGATTGTGTATGTGTCTGTTATACTCCCATCCCCTTTCTAGAAGTTGTCTCAGCGTAAATAGTTAATCTATTGTTGATCTGTTTGCCCTAAAACCGGCTTGATATTCGCCTAGGACATTTTCAGAATAAGGGATTAGTCTACTAAGAATGATATTTGAGAGGGTTTTATATGCCGTGTTTAGGAGTGAAATTTCTCTATAATTCGCGCATTTTGTTTTGTCCCCTTTTTTTGTGGATTGGCACTATTATGTTTTCTTTCCATCGTGCTGGTATCCTTTCTTCTAACTATATGTGCGTTATTAGCTGGTGGATTTGGCGATGTAGTGCGTCTATCCCATATTTCAGAAGTTTTGCTAGTATCTCATCCATACCCGGCGCTTTGTGATTTTTCAGCTTATTAAGGGCCTTTTGGGTTTCTTTAAAGGAGGGATTTTTGACGGGCATGTCCGCTGTGATATAGATTTCTTCTTTGTACTGTTCTTCCTGTATGATGTTTAGAAGGTCCCTAAAATACTCTTTCCATCTTACAGTTACTTCTTTATCATACGGCCTTGATTGTCTCTCAGTGTATGGATGGAATTGGTTCTATGTCCTCTTTTCTTCAGAGGAAATTGCTTTATAGAATTCTTTGGAGCCTGGTTTGGGCCGGTCTCTCTCCATAACTTCATATTTTTGTTGTTTATAGTTTCTTTTCTTTGTGCGTATTATTTTTCTTGTTTCTTTTCGGCAGTCGTCATATTCCTTTTTACTTTGGTCTGTTTGCAGTTGTATCCAAGTCTTCCTTACTGTTTGTCTTTTTTTCCAGCTGTTTCCGACATTCCTTGTCATACCATGTTTTTGCCTCTGCTGCCTACTCCTTCCAAAGATCTTGTCCGCTGTCTTGGTTATTATTTCGGCAGTCGTTTTCCATAGCTGTTCTATATCATTGTATTTTATTTCAGGGTTCAAGGTTTGTTCAAGTTGTTCTCTATAGTTTTGTTGTTTCTCTGTACTGTGCATTTCGTCCATGGTCCATTGCGGGTTTATTGTTGTTTTATTATATTTGTGGCTAGATATTCTGGATTTGACTTTTGCTTTGACTAAGTAATTATCTGTGTCTCCGTCTATTTATCTCAGGCTTCTTACGTCTATAATATTGTTCCCATGACGGGCATCTACAATGATGTGGTCAATTTGGTTGCGCGTAATATGGTCGTTTGAGACCCAGGTTTGTTTATGGATGTCTTTATGCGGAAATATGGTTGACTTTATTAGCATATTATTACCTGCTGCAGTTTCTGTGAGTATTAGGCCATTGTCGTTGGATATATTGTGGAGGCTGTGTTTACCTATTTTGGGGTATAGGCTAGGCTCTTTGCCTATTTTAGCAAGTTCCCGCAGAGCATGCGCATATCTTGTTTGGACATCGTATCTATCTCTCTTTCTAGGGCATCGTAAAAGTCATCCTTGATATCTTCATCCTTGTCTTCCGTTGGTGCATGCGCTGAAATAATCGAAATGTTTTATCATTCTCCCTTCATTCGTATGTAGCATATCCTTTCGTTTATAGGTGCGAAATTTAGTATATGCTGTACTAGGCTGTCCCTAATCACAAAGCCCGTTCCAAATTTATGTCTTCCATTTTTGTTACCGCTGAAGAAGATGGTTTATTTACTTATTTTTATATTTCCATCGTCTGGCCATCTTATTTCTTGGACTGCTGTTATATCAATTCCTATGTTTTCCAGTTGCACCACAGCATTTATAGCAGCTCTAGGTCTGTACCAACTATGGACATTCCAAGTTCCGATATTCGTAGTCCTTTTACATTGCATTTGTCGTTTTTTGTGTTTATCTGTCCGGTTTCGAGGCAAAGCTGCAGTTTTCATAACTAGTTTTTTTTTCGAGGGTGGGTAGTTAACCCTCCGCTCAACCCTCCTCTTTTATCCGGGCTTGGGACCGGCTGCAGTAAGGTGATTTCCGAGCTACTCAATCCACCCGTTCCTCACCCTACCCCAGGCAGAGTTAGTGAAATATATTACCGAGTGTTAATTCTATTATATGGAAAGAATAACGAGCTCTAGTAGCACATGTAGCAATAATTTCTAAAATTACATTTTAAAAAAGGTAAATCATAATAAAATAAAACATAATCATCAATGTAGTCGTATAAGAAATTAGAAAATTGTGATGTGTAGACGAGTTTGGCTTCAAACTTAATCGATTAGCAACAGATCGTAAATTATAATATTGTGTTGATTAGTATTTTATTTATTATATTTCTTAAGATCTGAATTCTTAATCTAAAACATTTAATAATATTATTATTATTTAAGGATATCTTTTTCTCTCTTCTCAAATATTCCTGTTATTTTATCTCTTCCAAAATATGCCTTATTATTTTGCGCTTTTATATTTCTAGTTGCTTCTATTCTCCAGTTGGTTTTACTAAGAACCCAATGTAGTTACCGACGTCTTGTTTATTCGTTTTATCTGCAGATTCCAAGTAATACTTAAGTCCAATATTACCACAAGATAATCGTTTAAGTCTTTATATCACCAGATTTTAATTTGTACTTTCTGTACATTTGAAGTTCGTTTTGCAACTACAGTCAGAGATTGGTACATTATACAGTGTGTTCACACAGTGTGAAAACAGTCTCATATCCCATAACTTAAATATTTTCAGAGTTAAAGCTCTGACAGGTCAATTTTATTTTTGTTTTTTAACTTTTTTGGAAAAAAAGAACTTTTACCCCCACTTTCCTAGCAGATGTGGCGTCATTGATAATTTTTTTAAACAGAAAGGCATATTTTTATCTAAAAAATTAAAAGTCCATATTTTCCTGGGTACAACCGTACCATACTCAACGCATTCAAACTTCAGTAACAGTGTGTAAAGAGAACCATTGCTCGAATTTCTTTAAATTTAATTCAAAATTTATTTTACAAAGAAAATTATTAAAGAAATCATTTCATATTAAAGACAAATAATATAATTACAACAAATGCTCGAATTTATCTTGCCAAAAATCCAGTAGGCTGTGAAAATATGTCAAATTCCTTAGCAACCATACAGTAAGTTCGTAGTTCGTTAGAAGTCTGTACTAGTATATTTTTGAGAATTATTACCGTAATAGAAATTATTTGAAATTACGATGGTGCTGTCAGAAAGACAGCGAATAGAAGTTTTGATGATCTTAGGTTACGGCGATCGTAAAAGAAGTATGGCGGAAGTATGCGATATAATTAATGAAAAATATCCTGATCGAGTACCAATAAATGAAGAAACGGTAAGCATGATATTACATAAATTTAATGATACTGGCAATGTTGGACATAAGCTTATGTCCAAAATCCTCATTCTTCAATTACAACTTTAGCAACTAATAATGAGATCTGTCGTGGTGCCAAATTACATCCATATAAAATTTAATTTATACATGAACTCAATGAAGACGACTTTGATAGACGCATGGAGTTTTGCGAAATTATGCAAGAAGTGTGTAATCGAAATAATGGATTTGAATATAATATATTGTTTTTCGAAGGCTTGTTTTTGTTTAAATGGTACCGTTAATAGGCAAAATTGTCGTTATTGCGCAACAGAAAGTCCCAATTGGACAATCGAAGTTTTTACCCTATATCCTTAAAAAGTAAATGTATGGGTTGGGATTGTTAGGAATACCATTATAGGACCATATTTTTTTGATGATACTGTATCTTGTGAAAGGTATTTAGAGATGCGGTGCGTACGTAGTTCCATTTTTAACCGCAACATTTTCAGATATTAATAATCCTGGTCAAATAGATCTGACCATTTGGTTTCATCAGGATGGAACAATTTTACATTATGCTGTAGTAGTTAAAAAATTTCTATATGTAACTTTTCTCAATGGCTAGTTTGGACGACGCGGCCACATTGGATGACTTGCTAGGTCGCGAGGTTTGAATCCCATGGACTTTTCTATTTGAGGTTATTTAAAACGTGAGATATATATAAACCGACTTATCAATTTGGTAGACCTCTAAACAGAGAACTCATACTGAAATGCAATAAATTACACCGATGATGTTGTCAAACATAACCCAAGAATTCATTGGACCTCTTGTATTTTGTCAATTAAACCAAGGAGCTCAATTCGAGCATTTGTTGTAATTATGTTAAATTAATTTTCTTTATAAAGTAAATTTTGAATTAAATTTTAAGAAATACGAGGATTGGTTTCCTTTACACTTTGTATTCTTCTTCTTCTTAAGCCTTAAGTAATCCAACTTTGGACATAGGCCTTTCCCTTTGGGGGAGGCCTATTACACTCTGTTTACTGAAGTTTAAATGTGATGAATTTGTTACAGTTGTACTTAAAAAATATGCGCTTTTAATTTTTTAGATAAAAATATACTCTTTCTATTTAAAAAAATTATCGATTACGCCATATCTGCTAAGGTAGTTATACTGCTGGGGTAAAAGTTTTTTTCCAAAAAGGTTAAAAAATAAAAATTAACCTGTCAGGGCTTTAACTATAATAATAATTAGATTATGAGATAATAGACCGTTTCCACATTTTATGAATGCACTGTATATCTGTCTGTGCTATTACATTTTCCTTAGGGCTAAATAGAGCTATACTTTTCCACTCTGATCTTTTGGTGAAAATTAATTTTTGTTACGTATCAATCATTTTAATCCCATCAATATTTTGCCCCGCTCATTGCATCTATACAAGTATAGTACATATTTTATTTATTCATTTATATTTAAATAGAGTCCGGAACTGTGATTTTCTAGCTCTATATACATATATAGTGGGTATGAGTTGAAACCCAGAGAATGGGATATGAGAGATGTAGATGCTTAGTGCAGCAATTTGATTCGAATTTTCTTTGAAAATCAAGTATAAAATTGGTGAAGCGATGTGAGGACAATCAGCGCCCTATTTGTATGTATAGAACGCGTGCTCGCAATTACCCACCTCCATCAGTGACAGAGAATCGGGTAGGTAAGAAAAGACTAAAAAACAGCGTTACATATATTTTAAATAATACTAAAGTGACTGCATAATAAAGTCAATTCTTAAAAATTTAGTACAATGAGAATTGTAATATACTATGTATTATATGTTATAAAATACTATGTAATATATTGTAAAATATTAAGATGTCTTCTTAAGATGCCATTTGTTAATATAATATATATATATATATATATATATATATATATATATATATATATATATATATATATATATATACAACAATAAAACAATAAAAACTTTGTTTTCAATACTTCCACAAAATTGATTATAATATTTTATCACTACAGCATTTTCGGCAGAGTGCCTTTCTCAATAATAGAAAAACACATTCTGCATACACACTTTATCTTCTAGATGATAATTATTCTTTTAATGACGAATAACAAATTTTTCACAACCAAAATAAAGGCCTTAAGCTAACTTTATTAGAATCTATGGAAATTAACAAATTAAAAAACACAGACATAATTCTGAATGACCAACTTGAGACAAACAGTTGTCCCCTGCTCAACCAATTTCGTTAAATACTTTAAATTTTAAACAAATCAAAAATAACGTATTTGAGAAAGGCACTCTGCCGAAATAGCTGTAGTGGTAAAATATTATAAAACATTTTGTGGATGTGTGGAAAACAAAGTTTTCAGTGTTTTATTGTTATATAAAATGAGTTTCCATCAAGTAACGCTCGAATCCATTAAATATATAATGTAAATATCTAGTGGTAATTCTTGAGGATGCAGTCTATTTGGCCCACAAGACAAAGAAAACTCTTTGACTTACTGTCAAGCTTTCGAATTTATTTTAGTTCCTTTTCAAGACATCTGTTAACAAATAGATATGAAAATTATTTAGTTATAGTTATTAATTTTCTTACTTACTAGTCGTGAGATTACATAAAAAGTTGTAGAGAAACCAAAGAGAGAACCAGTTCATGTGTTTATAACATTCATTTGGAAAAACGTAAAATATTGATCAGCAAGAAAGCGTTTGAAAGCTTCCATAACGTAACAATGATCAAAATTAATTGCTTACAAAATTTACTACTTTTAGCAGAAACTCCTGAAGATAAGAGAGGGCAGCAGAATAACAGGAAAACTATTCCAGCCAACACTGTTAAATGATGCATCACATTCAATGTTTTCCCATAAAAAAAATTGTTGTTCCACCCAAGAAGTCGAATATCTTTGTTCGACCCTGAACATAAAAATTATGTACGATATTTTTAAAACTAGGTACCCTGACACAAAAGTAGGATATCCATTTTATTACAATTTTTTTAAAGATAGGTTTAACTACTGCTTAGGACGTCCAAAAGTGGACACGTTCTGTGAATGTGAATGTTTAACGTTAATACTGAAAAACACAACACTTAATGATACTGCAAAACGTGTTGTTGCTGCCGAATTATTTGTTCACAAAAACCGGAGTAACAAATTTTACAAATCTATAAGGGGTACAACCCACTCAACTATATGGAGAATATTTTACTTCCATGCACTCCTATCCAGGAACTGTACTATTTTAGGCAATTATCCGTGCTTCCATTCTCAATTCATAATGTGGGTGATGGAACTGCTATGTTTTACCTATACCACGAAGACGAAGACCTTGCTGAGAAAGGACCAAACGAAATTTGCTCCTTTCTATTGGATTACCTGAATATTTATGCTTTGCCTGGCGTTGAAAATTTGTACCTCTACAGTGATAACTGTGCAGGAAAAAATAAAAATCATTCGATGATTTACTCTTGACACTGACAGATATGGGCAGATTCAAAAATTTTCTCTATAGATTGCCGTTCAGAGGTCATTCATTCCCACCGAATGATAGAGGCTTTGTTCTGGTTAAGCGTGTATTACATCAAACAGATCGCTATTACACTGTCAAAGAAGTCATGGAACTAATACTACGCTCTGGAGAGAAACATAAGTTTTTAGTAAAGCTAGCTGATACTACAGACATTCTTGATTTTTAAAAAGGGCGCTTTACCAGAAAGTTACCAATTACATTAAATGTATTGCTAACAAAGCACAAAGGAAAGAACCTTTTACAATTTCAAAATACAACGAATTTGTATTTGACTTAAAAACAAAAGGTACTGTTACTATTAGTAATTTTATTGGTGGCGCTAGAAGGAGTACTTTTACTTTAAAAAGCCAGAGCAGTATGATGTTCAACTACCTACTACTCAAGTTTATCAATCGAAGTGTCTCATTTTGAAAGAGAAGAGCATTTAAGTCATAGCATTTAATTGAAAAATTATTCTTAAACTAAGATTAAAAATTTTGTAGTTTTACCCTTATCATGTTGCATTTAAATTTAAACCCTACTGTGAGTATTTTATATATTTAAAATAATTTATAACGTCTAATCTGGAAACGGTTTTTTGTTTCTCCTATAAAATTTATGTTTTATGACTTAGGTACTATGTTTCATAAATAACTGGTTCGTATAATATACATATATATATATATATATATATATATATATATATATATATATATATATATATATATATATATATATATATATATGTAGAATCAAATTCGAATCAATACCAGCAGCAATGAGACCAATATTCTTGTTATTTACGAAAAGTTACCCTACGTAAATGGCCCTACGTAAGTTACCCTACAATATAATTATGATGCTGAGTGAAATTCCTTAAATCAAAATATAACAGTGTATCCAATTGCAGCCAATCACCGCTTCTAAATCAGAATCATCTAATTAACCAACTTTCTTGTCTTAAATGTGATGCTCAATATAATAATGCAAATATGGCAGTGATAAAAAAAAGAGTACCACAGCACAAAAGTGATTACAAAATAAAAATAAATTGTGCAGTACCACACCATTCCAACATAATAGGCCAAACATTTAATTTATCAGATGTTAAGATCTTGGATATACAAAACAACGATAAAAAAAGACCATTTCTTACAATGTACTACATAAAAAAAATTTTTTTTTTAATTATAAGACTGATACCTGCAAGTTAAGCGACATGTGTTATAATGTTTTAAAATCCTGGAAAACTAAATCAGTGCCGCCTTGTACGTGCGTAGGATAACATCTATCTCTCCTATATAATTTGCTTTATTAAATAAAATACAGCATTTCCTAAGTTTTAATGTTGTCATTGTTATGTTTGTATCTAATTGGTAATTAATTTTGTAATTTTGTAGTATATTGCTGAGGAATAAATGAACGAATAAAATAATCAACGAAATATCGAACTCCAGAAATAAATGTAATTTCAATTTGAGCCACAGACCGCATTCCCGACATTTTAACACTATTCCATAATGTAATGCAAAATACTTGTACCATTGATAATTACGAAGGATTTCAAATTCAATTATATATATAGTTGATTTTCTGTATATTATCGACCGTCTAATAAGTAAAACTAGTGAGAGGGATATCAGCTTTTTCGTTCAAAAAATAAAACTCTATTATAAATTCTATTATCTCGCCAAACTCGATATTTCGCTAATGTTTATTAGCTTCATTAGTATTACACTGAGATTAGTATTCAAAATAATTAATACATAGGACATACTTACAAACAAATAAAAACTCACACAGTGGAATCATTGAAATGCAAACCAACAATTCACAGGACTTTAACAATAATTACACTGAAATAATTACTAATACCAATTTTAAAATACATATCTTTTTTGCTTAGATATTAAAGCCTAAATAAAATTATATTAAGGTATATATTTTATTTTTGACGTTTCTATAAAGTGTTTAAAATATTACAGTATATAATAATTATTAAGATTACTAGTGTCTGTTTTATTATTAATGACATTCTTAGTTCGATTGATATGGTACATCTCGAGAAATAATCTATTTTTGTAAATGCTTAATGAATGCAATGTTTTTACGTTATCATAATGAAACCGGTGGCCTGTTTTTTTTTTAAATATTCGACAACAGCGAATGTTTTATTTCTCCTGTTGCCGTCAATTTGTGTTGTGTGATCCGCTGTTTCAGCCATTGTCCGGTTAGTCCAATAGGGGAAGGGAGGATAGAGACACAAGTGAACAGTTGATTTTTTCCGTCTAGATTTCTTTTCTACTGGTTCTAACTCACTCTATTAGTTGGCACTGGTGATATAGTTCTGTGCCAAGAAATAGATTCAATGTCAGTTGCCATTTTTTTTGTGTCACGAGGTTGTTTTACTTTTGCCGCGTAAAAGTAAATAAACAGTTTTTTAGAGATTGTAATATTATTTAGTGACATTCTGTGTTTCCTTGTAAAGGGCATCGTATTTTAAATATTGTCATATTTGGTTCAGGTAAATTTCTACAGTTTTTTCTAGTCATAACCTAAAAACAGATATCTGGTACTTTTGAAAAACTATGCATACGGGACAGATGAGGACACCTTACAGGGGAACAAGTGGACAGTGTCCACTTGTACCCCCTAGGTTCTTTCAAAACAAAACAACCTAAAATATATTTTACCTTAAAGTTCGAAATAATGGTGAGCACCACCATCAGAAAAACTGATCAGAGTTCTGATCAGTAAGAGTTCTGATCACAACTACAGGTCGATGACTGTATAATGCCCAGCTCAGCAAGGTGCGATGGAAATCGCCCATGATTTGTTTTAAGTCGAAAAACACTTGCCGAAAAGAATTTTGACGTGGAATAGTTGAAAATATATTGGGGTGGAGATGGTAGGGTTGGATGTATTTTAAAATACGTATTTTGTGAGTTTTCTACAACGTTTTCCCACTGTCGTTCGAGATTGTACATTGTAAAATACGAGAGATGTCTCGTATTGTACAAATATTACAATGAACTCCGTTTTGTACTGCCTCTTTGGTCAAACTATCAGCTTTTTCATTACCTAGTATACCTATATGACCTTTGACCCATACAAATGTTATATTTAAATCTGCTATCAATTTTTTTAAATTGCATAATATAGGACATTTCATTCTTTCAAATTTTATGCTTTTTATTGACTCCATGGCTGACTAAGAATCGGTTAGTATTACCTCCTCTCGTAAATTATCTAAAAAATCTCGTAGCAGAGAAATATGGATTGAAGAAGTCCATATTACATAAAAGATTAAAAAAACTAAATTAAAAACATATAAATCATGCAGAAATATCTGAAATAAAGTTTTCATCAAAATATACAACACAGAAGAT
This sequence comes from Diabrotica undecimpunctata, assembly GCF_040954645.1. NCBI lineage: Eukaryota > Metazoa > Arthropoda > Insecta > Coleoptera > Chrysomelidae > Diabrotica > Diabrotica undecimpunctata. Next base: position 108,531,432 of record NC_092808.1, on the reverse strand, counting down.
TTTTTTTTAACGAAGAAGAGGACAGTCTAGTAAGTTATGTTCTTTAATCTGTAAAGTTACAGTGTGGATTAACATACTTTCAAATTCGAACATTTTGTATATGAGTATGCTCTGAAACTTGAAAAATTGTGCCAAAGTCATGGTGGGAAAATCATTTTGCTGGAATTGAGTGGATAAGAGGTTTCATGAAGCGTAAAAATAATTTATCTTTGAGAAAACCCGAAGTTCGAGTCTAGCCAGAAATATCATTTTTAAAAAAGTTAACGTATACATGTTTTTTGATAAACTAGACTCTGTTTACAAAACGTACAAATTTACTAGTGATAGAATCGTAAAATTAGATGAAAGTAGAGTGAACTTTATTCTGCAAATACCAAAAGTGGTCGCAAATAAGGTCTTTAAGCAAGTGGGAGAAGGAGTAGGAGCAGAGAGAAATGAGCAAGTGAAGTTTGTTGGAATAATCATTGCCAATGGAAATGCTATTCCACCTGTTTAAATCTTCCCACGGGTGCGGTTTAAAGAGTTATTCCTAACTGGAGCTCCAAAAGACAGCATTGGTATTGCTTCTTCAAGTGGTTTGATGAGGGTTCCACAAAGTTGTAAAGCGTATTAAAAAAACATGCATGCTTCTAAGGAAAACCCTGCGTTAATACTTTTGGATAACCATAATACACATGCAACGTTAGATGTTATATTGTATTGCAGAGAAAATGGTTTAGTACTCTTAACGTTTCCTACACACACAACACATCGTTTGCAGCCTCTAGATGTGTATGTATTTGGCCTTTTTAAGGGTCGTTGTCGTGTAGCATTCAACTTATGGTGGTCTTCAAATCCGGGAAAAGCTATAACAATTTATGACATTGCACATCTAACAGCCCCAGACTTTGACGAAGCATTTATTAGGAAAAACATTATTTCTGGGTTTTTTAACACTGATTGCTATCTCTTTAATATAAATATTTTTTCTTCAGATGCTTTCGTAGGAGCTGAAGTTACGGAAGTCAGTGATGTATTGCAGCGAGATACCACAACTGATGACTGTCTAAATTGGAGTACACTCTCTTATTCCGAAATGCCTTCTACATCATCATCGGCAAATGTTCAACCACAAGTCAACAATAATTGTGAACCTGTTTTAACTACCAAAAAACGAAGTTGAAAAATTGGAATTATTTCCGATGTAATGCTTACCTCGGAACAAATTCGTCTATACCCAAAGACCGTGAGAATAAGTTCTACGAAAGGAAGAAAGAAAAAAATTTTAACTATTCTGACCGCTACACAACAAGAAAAAAAAACAAATTAGAAAATAAAATAAGAGAAAAGGAGGAAAAAGAGAAACGGTTTTAGATGAGAAACCATCAGAAAGCGAAATTGAGAATTATTGCGAAGAATCAGATGATAGTCTTATGGAAGTTGAGACTAAAGATGGTAAAGATTTTGAAATGGATCTTACGAATATCCAGAAAGGAGATTTTGTTCTCATTAAATTTGCTACAAAAAAAAAAACACTATTTTTTGGTCAGATCGAAAAGGAACTAGAAGAGTCCTAATTTTTAGTATTTTTTTTTAAATGACGCCGCGATAAGATTTTGTGTTTCCAAATCAGAAGGATGAGAGTCATATTTCTGCAAACGATATTATAAAAAAATTGCCAGCTCCTAAGAAAAAAATTGGGACAGCAAGATCCAGCTCCTTTTTTAGGTTTTTCGTTAATTTTCATAGGGAATATATGGGGAATATGGGATAATTCAATGTATTATATTAAATAACTATTAAAATTTGCACTTATAATAAAATGTTATTATTTTATTTGCATCAAAACCTGTGTCCATATGTGCCCCGCAGAAAATATTGACTTGTTCACATGTGCCCCTTCGGGACTAATTACATCTACTTGGAATTTATTGTACGTGCCCTAAATACTTTAATTATTGCCAAATTTTAATGTACACAAAGACTCATAAATATGTAACTCTTACATTAAAAAAGTCGATACTTTACAATGAATCTCATTTTGCGGTATAAAACTTTCTTTTTGAAATGTGTCTACATGTGCTCTCCCCTATAACATCCCTAGCAACCTAAACACTGTAATTGATATATTACATTGCTATTATACATCACTGGTATCCATGTCCATGGTGTGTTTCAACCCTAGGTTGAAAGAGTCACAAACTTTGAAGTAATGCAAAGGATAGGAAAAGACCCAGAAATTTTGTCAACGATCAAACGAAGAAAACTCGAATATTTGGATCACCTAGAGGACATACATACGCATTACTTCAAAATATGATGCAAGGAAAAAAGAAGAAAAACGGAATCCAGGTCGTAGAAGGATGTCATGGTTGCGTAATTTGAGAGAGTAGTTTGGCTGTACCACTAATGAACTCTTTAGGTCAACTGTAAACAAGGTAAGGAGAGCCTTGATGATTTCCAATCTCCGATGGGAGTGGCACAAGAAAAATAAGAAGGTGTCCCTGTTTAAGGACTACACAATTATAAAAATTAGCGAATACAGCAACCTTAAATGCACCATATTCTCTAAAATGAAAGATTGGATATTTGAGCCACCTGTTGACTTATTAACAAAGCATACGTTGTTTATTTGTGACAGACAAAATATTAAATTGCAATTAGATATACATAAATATCATTTGATAGTAAATTTAAATTACTATTTAAATGGGAATAAGCCACAATTATAGCTTAAAGTACGTTTATTGAAGTTTCAATTTCCACTTCGGAAATCGTTCTCAAAATACAAACATTAGTAAAATAAAAAAAAAATAAAAAAATAATAAAAAAATTCACTGAGGTTTGTATTTTGAGAGAGATTTCCGAATTGGAAATTGAAACGTCAATAAACGTACTTTAACCTTTAATTGTGCCTAATTCCCATTTAAATAATAATTACTCTATCATGCCACAAGAAAGTAGCTTCAGAACAATATAAATTTAAATATTATATAAACCAAATAATATGTTTAAAAAAATTAATTATATTTATATGAAATTATTTTAACACAAGAAGTGTGTTAAAAACTTAAACAGATAATTTAATATTGTTATAAATTGAATGCCATTTATGACTTTAAAATTTTGAAAATCGTTGCAAAGCATTTTTTTGACATTCCTTTAATTTTTTACTTCTCAATTAATGGCTGCATTTTATTAGTTATTTTTTATGCAGCTTTTAATTTAAATCTGCTTAGAGTAAATATAATATGATGACTAAAAACGAATTGATCTAGAGTAGTGAATCGATGTAAAGAACCGCTATTTTATGACGACACCCGTGATGACGCCATCTTCTGGCAGTAGTTTCGTGACGCTCGCCTCAGCATTTTACTGTAGAGAAAAAAGTATATTCAACGCCAGTATAAAAGCTTCAAATATGACACTTTTCAACAATACATAATTATCTGACAGCACAACTTTCATAAATGAAATATAATTTGAAATCCTCTTCTCACTTTCTTAACTATTTAAATGAGTTTTCTTGAAAACGGTTGAAATTATAGTGTTTAAGCAACACTTTCAATATAGTTCAGTCAGGTAAGATAAAAAAAGGCATTTTCCACCATCATGAATTTAAAGGAGAACCAGTTTTTGTCAATATCTCCGCCATTTTCAAATTTTCCACAAAAATGACAAGGACTGAAATTGTAGCAAATACTATTTTCTATAATTTCTTTTTTACAAATTTTTTCTTGCACTCGATACTTTCCCTGTTAATGGGAAAAACAGTGGAAGCGGGGAAGCATAATTATCGAATTATCTCGTTTATTATTAAGTTTAAGACACAAATATACATAAACAAAAATTAATGGATTTATATTTTACAGAATTATGATCTCTTTTAATTTGAATGTAAGATCTGGCTGAGATTGGTTGTGAAGGAACTGTTTTTATTTAATATCTCAGTCATTTCAGCTAACGCAACAGTGACATTCAGTCACGATTTTAAATCTATACCCCCTTCCCCCCACCCCGTGATTGCCATGCATGGTCAAGACTGGACTAATATTTCGTCTCAATAGTTAAGTCATGTTTTCTTACCATAATTTCTAAAAAGTGTCGACAAAAAAAAGTGGTAACCCTTAACTGGTGACCATGCGTCTCACAAACTCCGCACGTTTATTAACGTGTCTGCATTTCTCGCCACAAATACGTAGCAACCTGTAATTCGGTGTACCTTCCTAGCTTTCAGAGTATATTCGAACGTGTTCATAAGAGGTACCTCGCTCGTCCCGTTTTTGAAATATTTACGTAGCGGAGTCTACTAGACTCAAGGTCACCATTAGTGATATTTTAATATAGATAGTTCTCCTAAAGCTGTAAGATTATTAGACAATGATTTCGAAGAAGTGTGTACAAAATGGTATAATGAAGCGAACAGTGACATTAGTGATGATGATGTGGAAGAAGGATATTATATAGAAAATGATCATTTTTCGGACAGTGAACAAGAACTAAGTGAAAATGAACAGCAACATGACTCAGAAATGATATCTAGCGAAGATGAAGAAGCGTGTATCAATTTCAGCAACTATTACTTTGAAAAGGATAGGTATAAGTGGAGTAAAAAGAAGCAACTTATGGATTGGAAACTATGGCAATAACAAGAAAAATGACAGAACAATTAAGAGTAACTCAACGGGCCATGGAGAGGGCTATGTTAATTATAAGCCTCAGAGACAAAATTCCTAACACCGCAATACGTCGAAGAACTAAAGTAACCGATATCAAGGAAAAAATAGCGACATTGAGATGGCAACGGGTAGCACATGTAGCAAGACAAGACACCAACAGATGGTCTCATAGTGACATTGTGGAGACTTCGAGAAACTAAAAGAAGCGTAGGAAGACCCAAAAATAGATGGATAGACGATATAACAGCTGTAGCTGGAAAGCAGTGGATGAAAATTGCAAAAGATAGAAAAGCGTGGAAGCAATTGGAGGAGGCCTATGTCCAACAATGGATAAATGAAGGCTGAAGAAGAAGAAAAAGAAGATGTATATTTTATGGCTCTAATATCGGTCACCACTTTGTCGTAAGACGTACACCCTGGTGGTGGGTGGTTCTAGGTACATTTTACTGGAAGACGCTATGCAATAATGATATGGCACTTTGGGTAGACTTTGCAAAAAATCATTTAAGACTTTTTGTTGATCTGTTTTACCCGAGCTGGATTTTTTAGCTGTGTTCAAATTAGACAAATGCATTCTGTCCATTGAACTAAGTGCCCAATCTCTACTTGACCACTCGCTTATATTTAAAGTATTGTGAAACATTTTCTTGCAGACACGTAATTTATTGTTTCCTTTTTTTTAGATATTAGGTTAATGAATGTTTTCGCTTTAAATTTGGAGCAATTGTTTTTTTTTTCTGAAGAGAGTGGAAGTCAGTTAACAAAACAACGTAAATCCTTCGTTGGCCTCAGTGTAAGTAATTCCAGAGTGTGTCAAAAATATCTTTACGACAATTCGCTGTAATTTCTTTGCACTTGTTTAGCCGCACGGAACATTCACAAGCCAGTCCTAATTTCCTTGGGACTTTTCAGCAGCATATTCTCTTTTATTCACAACTTTCCTGTCTGTATACACTTTACCGTTCTCTCCATGTCTCATTGCTTTTATTTTTTTACATGTTTCTAACTTTGGACCACTTGAGCTACGGCGTCGTTTCTTCGCAACCACCATACCATTGTCGTTATCTAAAAAAAAGTTTATTGTAATACAGCTATGGTTTCTAGCTAGTATTCTATGAAGATAATATTATTTAACCAAAAAATATCTAAATCTTCTCTCCTATCATCTGGAATAACTTCTACACCAACGGACTTGGGATCTTTGGTTTGGTTATTTTGATTTCCTTGTATTATACTAGCTCCTTTTAAAGCATCGGTATTATTTTGTACAGTGACGGCTTCTGTATGAATGTTTTCAATTGTCTGTATTATAATATCTGTTCTACGGCCCAGCTATTAGTTTGGAAGACAGTAACTCCTTCTCTATCAGTGCCCTGATTTATTTGTATTAAAATAATATCTGCATCTCTAATATCAGAGTTTGGTATTTATACAACCCACTTCTTCAATTTGCACTTCTCTCTCATCAAATAATGTGGGCGTTGTCTTTGTTTAAATTCGAAAATGCAGTTAGTATCTACCGGTATGGCGAGCAACTGTCAATCATACGAGGTTTAGATTGTCATTAAATTCTTTCGATCTGTATAAGGTCTGGTTATTTGTTGTTAAACTTTCTACGATAATTTTATTATGAGGTTTTGTCTTACTATAAAAGTTGACGAGAGGAATGGGAATAACAGAAAAAGTGGATTTCGCCAAAAAGTATACATACAAGGTTTGGCTCTGATGACGACGATATGTAGTAAAATAGTTAAGACAGAACGAAAAAAAAAAACTTCAAATTTATCACACTGTATATTTTTCCATAACAACATGTTATTAATTAATATTTAGTTGAACAGCCATATTTTGGTACAAATAACCTAACCCTAGTCTATTTCTATATCCCAACGTGTGCAATAACGGACATGTATCAATAAAATTTGAATTAATATTTATGTGAAAAATTTATATTGTATTATTCATACAATTTTTGTATAATTTTCAAAGCATAGTATCTGAAAAAGTATATATTATCTTTATGATTATATTATAATAAGGAGTAGGTATATTGTATTATTTGGGCGCCCCTGATCAATGCAAACACCATTGGTACACACACAATCGTCGGTGGCCATCTTGATGTGCCTGGTGTACGTGTTCGTGATATGCACACCCCAATTAGCCGATCTGAAAGCCGGCGTTAGAAGAGATTTTACGTTAAATCACACCTGAAATGAATTTTCGTTATGCTTTAGTACTCCGATTTGCTCGAATTTAATCCTGATTCCGATTTTGAGGGCAAGTACTCGACTAAAAACTAATTTCAGGAGTTAAAAGTGATGATGCGGTCACGCTCCTCTGCATTTTCCTGAGGGTTAATTGGGATAGACTTCAATTTCAGGGATTTTTGGAAAACTCCTTTAGACCCTAAGAATAGTAAGCTGGATTATTCAAATACACATCATTAAGTAGTTTGACTAATAACTTATAAATTCGTAATAAATTATATAAAATACTGGGGAACTAATATAAAATAAAGCTAAAATTAATTATGAAATTGGTTATCATTCAAAAACATTCAAGTTTAAAAATGTAACATAAAATATAACACTGTTATTAATTTTCACATAATACACAGAACTATATAATTTAGTTTGCTGAAACAAGGATCATTCATTTAAACTTTAAGTTTTAACTCTAAAACGCACAATTTTTTTGACACTGATGATCCTGATAAACCTGTAAGTTATCCGCCCATTTACCTTCAGTATTTTAGATGACTTGAAACTTAGGGATTTGTGTGTTTATTAAAGTTCACATTTAGCCGTATTTGCAGCGTATATCTGATTTTTGACCCCACTTTGTGGTGTACGTAACAAGTTTTTTATCGGTAAATTTTTACTTTTTTAAAGTAGAGCACCCTACGTATCCACGTAAACGTCCTCTTACGCAATGGTGAAAAGCCTTTATGAGGATGTTTCTAGTGGTAAAGTAGAATGCTCTTTAGGTGAAAGCGAAAGTAAAGATGAAGATGATATACTACCGGACTACCATTTTAAAGATATGTTTAATTTGACATAATTGTGTACTGTAATTTTTCTGCTGCTTCTTCACTGGTATCTTCTACTGCTAGGATAAGAGTATCATCTGCAAAGATGGCTGTAGTATCATTTTCTAGTTCAGGTATATCGTATGTGTATAAGAGATATAGGACCGTATCTAATACGCTTCCTTGAGGGACTCCTACTTTGATTTCTTTTAGGTCTATGCACCCGTCTTCTTTCTTAGTTCTGAAATATTTGTATATATAATTATAAAAATACAATTATATACATCACTAAGCAATAATAACCAATTTATATTATATATAAAAAATATGATTAATGAACTCAAAAATATTATAAAAAGCTTAGAAATTGTTTATTAGTATCTTTATATTTTGTGTATTCATTGTTTCTATGTTATTGGAAAAGGATGTTTTAATTGCTATTTTGTAAACTTTTCAAAATATTCAATAATGACTGAAAAATAATCGAGAAACTAATCTACTTTACTTTTCATGAATACTACACTAACCGTAATATTAACGGAACACCTTAACAATGAGTCATGTTAGATGTATCGAATTTCCTAAACCTGTTGTCTGATTTGAGTGATTTTTTAAGTATGTTATAGTTATATTATTTAAGAATATCGATGTAATAATATTGTTGCTAGACAGGTCAGTGTCATTTTATACCGGGTGTAACAATCATACTGTGTTTTTTCCTTAAAGTTCGGAACACCCTGTGGAATATTCTAGCTTATATAAAATATTGAAATTAAAACTCAATTATAGCCTCAGGTTTTCTTAACATTTTCTTTTTTGATTCATTTTCTTGTGTTGGATAATAAAAAAGTTGGGTACTTTAACAACTAGCCATGTTTTTCATCAATAAATGCTCATTTTCTGCTTAGTTTCACCGGCATATTTAAGGGAACAACCATAAAATCTGAGTATTTTCTCTCTAGTCTATATATTTTTAATATTGTTTAGATAATATCATAATACGAATATTGGTGAAGTATTTTGATTGGAAGTATTTATATTACAATGGTAGTACAATATGATACCTGCTTAAGAAGAAATAAAACACAAAGATGTCAGACTCAAACAAAATACGGATTTTAAACACATTAACTTGATTGTACAGTTTGAACTTAAATTTTTTTATGCATTTTTTTGGCTTTAATAGCGTGTGTTTCCCCCACGAGCCCTTACAACTGCAGTTATTCGTCTTCTCATACTTTTGATAACGCTATCGATCAGTTGTTGAGGCAGTCTCTCCCATTCCCCAGTCAAAGCAATTCTGACTTCCTCTCTGTTTTGAATTGCAGGAACCTGTGTCCTAAGTTTTCTGCCCAGCATGTCCCACACATGCTCTATCGGGTTCTAGTCTGTGGAACAAGCTGGCCAATTCATCGTTGTTATACCCACTTGTAATAAGAAATCTCTTACATAGCCTGCGACGTGTGGGCGCGCATTATCCTGCGTTAAAATTAAATTTTCGCCAATATATGGTGCAAAAGGTACCACATGGTCTTGGAGACTATCTCTGATATACCTATCTGCTGTTAATGCTCCATCATCAATCACCACTAACTCTGTTCTTGCTCCCAAACATATACCGCCCCACACCATAATTGAACCTCCACCAAAAGGTACGGTCGTAGTAAAATTGAAAGAGGCATTTCATTCTCTTTGGCGTCGATACAATCTTTCTCTACCGTCGATGTAATTTACACAGAAACGGCTCTCGTACGTAAAGAGAATTTGACTCCAGTGGTTATCATTCCAATTTTGATGTACTCGACCAAATTGTAGTCGTGCTAAACGATGGTGTCTCTGGAGTCTGGGAGCTTTTATTAGTACATGAGACCGGCTTCTTTAAGTCTCCTTCTTACTGTGCGCTCACTTATGGTAGTTCCACGAACATTTTGCAACAGGTTTTTGGTTTGAACTGCCGTTTAACGTCTACTACGTAATGTTTGCAACGTTATAAATTGATCATCTACAACCGTGGGTAAACGTTTTCTACCTTGTCCCCTTCTTCTTACATACTCCCCGGTTTGTCTCCAATGACTTACACAATGATGGATGGTTAATGGTGATTTACCAAATATTCCAGCAACTTCCCTGTACGTTCGACCATTTTCGACCATTGTTACGACCCTACCGATATCAGTCGGTATTAAATCACCCATTTTTACTTACTCTTTGCAATAAGAACACCACTGATTAGAACAAATCAAAAGAAAAATCACATCCAACAAACTCAAACAAATTAACTTATCAATTAAATACAAGTTTGTACTTGTTCTCAACAGACAGAATGACTGTAAAATGTAAAACACAATACAAATAAACAAATTAATTTGACATTTTGACATTTAAGACTTTCTTGTGACAAGGAGCCATCAAAACTATGTAGATATAGTCTATAAAATACAAATATAAAGAAATATTGCATTAATAACATGTTCCTTTAAATTTGCCGGTGTGTGTATTAAATTGTTAACTTCTCATAGTCTACTTTAGGCTTGTTTATTAAACTAAGCAGAAAATGAGGATCTATGGATGAAAAATATGGCTAGTTGTTAACGTAACTAACTTTTTTATTATCAAACACAAGCAAGTGAATCAAAAAAGAAAATGTTAAGAAAGCATGAGGCTATAATTGAGTTTTAATTTTAATATTTTATATATGCTATAATATTCCACAGGGTGTTCCGAACTTTAAGGAAAAAACACACACGATTGTTACACCCGGCATAAAATGACAGTGACCTGTCTAGCAACAATATTAATACATCTATATTCTTAAATAATATAACTATAACATACTAAAAAAATCACTAAAATCAGACAACAGGTTTAGGAAATTCGAGACATCTAACATGTCCCATTTTTAAGGTGTTCCGTTAATTTTGCTGATGTGTGTATTAATTAATTCTCTGAAGTACGGGCCATTTCTTTGTTTATATATTTGTATCCTAACCTATCCAACGTTATTCCTGAAGATTTTTTATCAACATTACTACTGCTACTGCAACTACGTTGAGAACAAGAAACTATTATTATGCACTATCACAATATAATATTACAGTTACTATAAAAGTATTAAAGCTAAAAAATATTTTAAAAACAGCTAACGTAATCAATCACACATGACCTGACACAACGATCATAACAATATGGCCGAAGTCAGGTTGTTTTTAGTCACGTGATGCCCTCTCCATAGTTTCTAACTCGATGATTTTATATTTTATATAAATTTATATTCTTTTCTTTATATTTTGTTCTTAAAACGATACGTTTAATTAATATTATTAATAACATTGATCACATATTAATATAATTAAAACACGATTAATTTTTTCGCAAACTTGGCAGAAATGTTGGTTTCGGTAATTTTCAGGTACGATTTAATAAGCAAAATAATTTAAAGCATCCATGGTGCATTGACATTCTGTTTTCGACACCGTTAATAGGTACTTTGTCAATCAGTTACCAGCTGATGTCCGTTTGAAGAGGTTTAGTCTCCGGACTCTGGAACTCACGTGAGGCATGGGTATGTGTGGCCTGAAGTTAAATCTAATAAAGTATTAAACATCATTCACTTTTAAACAACAACATGTACATTTTTTGCTAACTTCAATTTTTTGTAAAGGGTTGTACCCTAATATTTTGGTGGCTCAGGCATGTTAACCTGTAAGTATAACCATTTTGCTTTTTTAACTTTAGTCAACATTTCAATCACGTTTGTTTTAATTAAATGGTTTATACTTATTTTAGGCTTTTTAACCTGATGATGGAATTATTACTCCAAAAACGTTTGTGTTTTTTGATGTAGCCCTTTTAAGGGTTTTTTAAATATACCTATATGTAGAATGTAGAATGTAGAAAATGGGGCGGCCAATAGAGCCTGATACACTGCGACCTTTGCAGATCTATTGTGTTCCCCCTTATTTTAAAGCACTTCATCTAGCTTGGTCCTCTTAATGAGACTCAACAGCCTTGATAGTGGCCTTTTCATGTAGCCTGGTGCTTCCGGTTTTTCCTCTCCGAGTTCTAGAAACCGCATTCGTGCGAGACCTTCGCAATGGCACAGAACGTGTAGAGCGGTTTCCTCTTCTTCCAGACAGAAACGACAGGTGTCCTCTTCTGTCAGGCCTATGAGACTCAAGTGTCTATTTAGTCTACAGTGCCCAGTGAGAAGACCCACTATCATTCTGACAGTCCTGCCTCTGTGCGAAAGTAAGTCTGCTCTAAATTTAGCCGAATGTCCTTTGATGAACTGTTTGGCCTGCCTCTGTCCTGGTGAGTTGTTCCACCACTCAAGAGACTTCTGTTGCACCCATTTGTGTATGGCTGCCCTTTTTATCGTATTTGAGATTCCAAAGAAGGGTTCCGGACCAACCAGTGGCGTAGATGCGTCTTCTCGGGCCAATTCATCGGCCTTCTCGTTGCCACGATGACCCTTATGTCCCGGCACCCAGGCAAGTGTCAACCTGTTTTGACTTCCCACCTGAGAGAGGACATCCAAACAGTTCCATATCAGCCATGAATCGACCTGTACCGAACTGAGAGCCTTTAGAGCCGCTTGACTATCCGAATAGATAACGATGGAGTCGTTATCTACATTTCGGCCGATTAGTTCCATAGCGCACCTGTGTATAGCAGCTAATTCGGCTTGAAATACGGTCGCGTATGTTTCTAGACATACCCGGACTTCCGTCCTTGGTTTTATGCCATATATTCCAGCCCCCGTACCTGTATCCGTTTTGGAGCCGTCCGTATACCATATTGAGTTTGCTGTTAGCGGCGGACCAGTTTCCCAGTCCTCTCTTTTTGGTATTGTAATTTGGAAATTTTTGTTAAAACTATACCTCGTAACCATTCGGTCTACAGGCATTCCTAGAACGGGGTCTGCCTTTATGTCCTGGTATAGCCTTAAGTTATCAGCTCCCTGCATCATACTTATTGGAGCTTGGCCTTGGATCAACCGATGTACTGTTGATCTGGCTTCACTCTGTACGTATATATGCAGAGGTGGTAGGTTTAGCAGAACTTCTATCGCGTCCGTTGGGGCTGTTCTCATGGCTCCTGTAACACTCAAGCATGCAAGCCTTTGTGTGCTACTGAGCAATCGAATCGCCCCGGACTGTTGCGTTTTGTTCCACCACGCCACTGAACCATAAGTTATCATGGGCCCTATAACCCTTGTGTACAACCAGAGGTTCATTTTAGGATTTAACCCCCAATTCTTACCACACATTCGTCTACATGTGTTTAGGGCCATAGTGGCCTTCTGTGTGACTTTCTGAATGTGTACATTCCATGTCAGCCTCTGGTCGAATATTACACCTAAGTACTTGGCCTGACTTGTGAATGGGATTTCTACTCCCTTGAGCACTAGTGGCTGTAAGCCTTGCAGTGCTCTTTTTCTGGTGAAGGGAACAACAGATGTTGTAATATACCTATATACAAAGATTAAACCTCTTTTTTTAAAGCTTTATGTTAGTTTAAATTTAAACTCCTAGCGCCACCTAGGAAAGAAATCTCAACTACCAACTAACATTTCAACCTACTGAGTCAATCATGTTTTGTTCTTAAAACGATACGTGTATTTATAAATTTTAACAATATTAATTATATATTAGTATAATTTAATAAAAGGTTTCATTTTTTCGCAAAATTGACAAAAATATTGGTTGCTGTAATTTTATAAGTAAGATTTATTAGGCAAAATAATATAATGCTTTAGGTTAGTTTATATTTAATTGGTTTACGTGCAAGAAGTTTGGTATTTTAAAAATTTAATAAAAAATAAATGCGACGAGATACGATTGCGGGAAGTCAGAAAAAACTAAGTGCAGTGACTGAAGATGACAATTGATTAGATCCTCTGTCGCATGGCGACGGACAAAATCACTAGTTAAGTTATAAGTATATATAAAACAAATTGATACCAAGTTATGTCACAATATAACTTTATTTATCTCCCTAACATCTTGTACATAGGTTTTTCTATAACAAAATGAAAAAGAATTTAAAATCTTTATAGATTTGAATAATCTCAGAATGCCAAATAATGCCTGTCCGAGGCAGAGAACTATTCACAGTCTAAACGATAACATGATTTCTAGCTGTGATTTTGGGCTAATGAGGGACCCCCTGCAGCGAAACAGGACAAAATAAAATACACGAGAGACCAAAATGTCAATAGCATAGTTAAATAGGGTTTTACTTTGGTAATAAAAATGTTAAGAATAAATAATACTTTTCGATTTAAATCTTACCAGTTTCTTTACAATTAACTTTCCTTCTAATAATTTGGCTTATATTTGTTATATGACTTATAACTTGTTATTTTGTTTTTTTCTTCTTAAGCCTTCTTAATTTTTCCTGTTGATTTATATCGATTATTAAATGCATATCCATTAACAGAAACAAGGATTAAGGGAATCTAATTATGTCTCTATAGACTATTGATCCCTTTATCTTCATCTTAACCTCTTCAAACTTCTCCTACAATGTACATTCAATTGTACAACACTAGAATGCAACATCATGTAATGAAAAGAAATTTATTGTATGAAATATATTATATTTTTTTATCTGTATAACCCTTGGTACAAACATAACAAAACAAAACTTATCTGTATCTATTAAAGGAGAAATATTCTAATTTTTAGTTTAAGTCCTTAGAGTTTCTTTTCTGTCTTTTGTTAAACATAAATATATTGCGCTTTGTAGATTTATAATAGTAACTTCCATATTTGGAATTTTTTTTTGCACTTAATAGCTTCTTTTTTGTATCATATTCTGAAAGGTAGTCGATGCTATCAAACTAAACTACTGATGGAGGTCTACTATCTTATATTCTTGGTGATAGGGGAAATGAATTTTCTACATCATCAGAACATTTATGCAGTAAATTAGTCTGACCAAATTTAATATTCTTCTTCTTCTTTAAGTGCCATCTCCGCGACGAAGGTTGGCAATCATCATGGCTATTCTGACCTTCGAGGCAGCTGCTCTGAACAATTGCCTTGAGCTGCAACCAAACCACTCTCTCAGGTTCTTCAAACAGGAAACGCGTCTTCTTCCTACGCTTCTCCTACCCTCTACTGTTCCTTGAATTATGAGTCTCAAGATGTTGTAAATTTAATATTGTTGTTATTTTAAACAATAATTCAATAATGTAGGATCTACTATATAATTATTTATGCAAAAACTAATTTTTTTTCTTTTTATGTAGGTTCTTTGATAACTTAGTCAAAAAATATACTCCTCTCCTCTTGACTCTGTCTATTTCTTTTATACCAACACAATTTGAGAATATCGCTACAAATGTATTGTCTAAAAATTTTACCATGATAACGTCTTCATCGGCGCTGTTTTGCTATTTGCTTATGTTTGAAGTAAGATATGGATTATGAAAACAATTCACTCTTACGGTGTATGCGACAAATAGAAATTTTTTTTGAAAATTTGAAGAATAAGATAAGAAGTAAAATAATTATCATAATAGAGCTAATAGGGGGAACTATTTATTCTTCGGCCAATTCTGTTATAACAGTGTAACATAAACCAATTTTTTTTGTAATAGAATGGCTTAATTGGTACAAAATAAAGTCATATACCATGTTAACATTTAAGACGCTATTGCTGTGAAAAAAATTGGGGAACGTTCTAGACATATTTTTATTATATATATATATATATATATATATATATATATATATATATATATATATATATATATATATATATATATATATATATATATATATATATATATATATATATATATATATATATATATATATTGATATGATTGGTGTTTAAAGAAAATAATTTATAAGTTATATACTAGATAATTTTAGATATAACAAGTATTTGGTTATTTTAAGAAGTTATATACTAGAGAATTTAATAAAAATATATTTATGTGAGGGCATTTTTAAGAAATTAGCATATAAAAAGTATTTTTTTAGTAATTATGATGTTGTAGATATATTTAAGTGAGCCATGTGACTAGGCAACCAGATATACATACTCTGAAGTGACGTTTAAGAATAATTACGAATATAAAGTGGGGTTATAATGATAATATGTTGTTTAAAATGTGTAATTTATTAAATTAAAATGTTTAATTTATATAAGTTACTGATTTAAATGTATACTCTGATCTGAAAAGCCTAAATGCCAACAAAATTCTCGATAGATAAGTAAGGAATTCTCTAGATCACCGGAGATGGCTTTGTTTGCGAAATGGTTTGTTCCAGAAAATTCAGACATGTATTGAATAGAACAAATGGAACATGATTTCTTACCAGATGGTTCTGGAACATCCAAAAAGATATAAATACCCGGTGATTTGGATTCAAAGCAGTCAGAAAGTTTAAGTTAAGCAGTCAGAAAGTTTAGTAAGAAAGTCGATTCAGTTAGTTATGAGTTTTTACAATTATTCAATATAGTGAGTTAAATCAATATTAAGAAACAGTATAAAGAAAATAATATTGAAGATTAAAAATTATGTTATGTATAAATGATGATAATGGAAGAAGTATTAATTGAATATTAAAATTAAATGATATTTTGGTGATTGGATATTGATATATTGAAAAGAAGAATAAAAATAAATGCTGTTGCTGGTTTGCTTGGTGGTTTATAAATGCTGTGAAGAAAAATACCTTAAATTGGTGGAAGCTGATAATTGGAAAAAGTAATTTCACAAAAACAGGGATAACCGAAGCTGAGAAGAAGACATTTGAGTGGTGATTATAATCTATATAGTGGAAAACAGTTCATTTAGGCATTCAGTGACAGAAAGGTACAAAATTTTGTTAATATAATTTAGTTAGTGTCATAACAATTTCAATTTTGAAGATATTTTGTTTAAATTTTACATTGTCTATAGAATTTAATTAGTTTCATAAGAATTTCAATTTAAAGATAGTTTATTTTAAATTTACATTGGCTAGGTTAGATATATATGTGTGTTTCATAATAGATATAATAAAGATAATTTAAAAAAGTACTTACAAACTAATTCTTTGAGAACCGCGATAAAAACCCTATATTATTAAAAAATACTCATTGCTCATCATTCAAACAAACAATACATCATAACAATTTGGCGCCCACCGCGGGGCTCTCTGTTTAAAAGAATTAGTTTGGGAAGATAAGTGCTCTCATATAATTAAATTAATTTTCAGTAGAAAGAAAAAATTATAGATTTTATTTTTAATTATATTTGAACAAGTAAAGTCTCAAAATGTCTCAAGGAAAGAAAGGTACAAGAAGCAAAAAGAATGAAGAAGATGTGGAAGTAGAAACACAACCTATACAAGAGGAGAGTTTAGTTCAAGTTCCACAAGATACTGCAGAAATGAATCCAGAAAGAGAGGAAAATGTCAATATGGCAGCTTTGATGTCATTAATGATGCATATGAACAAGACAATGGAAGAGAATTCAAAAGAAATCAAAGAAGACATGAGAAAAATAGAACAAAAAATGGAACAGAATTCAAAAGAAGTCAAAGAAGACATGAAAAAAATGGAACAGAAAATGGAAGAGAATCATAGAAAATTAGAAAAGAAAATAGAAGATAATAATAATAAAATTGTAAAACAAATGGAAAAACAAATGGATAAAAAACTTGAAGCTGCAGAGAAAAAAGTAGCAAATGAAATAAAAAGTATACGGAATGACTACAAGAAAAGGATAGACAATGAGAGGACAGAAGTAAAGAGGATTATTCAAGATAATAAGATAGATATAGAACAGAAAATAGAGTTGCAGAAATGTAACTTAGAAGTAAAAATTAACGAAGACAGGAGAAACGCAGAAGAAAAATTAGAGGATAAACAACAAAATATCCAAATAAATAGTAATCAAATAAGAAATGTGGAACAGAGAATAGATGATATTTCACAAATGAGAGTCATAGGGAGACCTTACTTAAATTTAACGAATGAGACTGGGATTAAATTCTCTGGTAATATAAAAAATTTGCATCCTAGAGTATACATAAATAGTTTAAAACATAAATTAAGATTTGTGAATAATATTAATGATATTAAAGATTATATTAGAATGACATTAAATGACAATGCAGCAACTTGGTTTGCTAGTATTGAAAATGATTTAGATAATTTTCAAACATTTGAAAATAAATTTTTAAATTATTATTGGGGTGAACTAGAGCAAGCTAAGTTTAGAGAAATTCTATATTTTGGAAAGTATAATCAAAATTTAAAATCAAATATGGTAGATTATGCATTGAAACTGATAACAGTTGCAAAATATTTAGAACCACCGCTTAGAGAGGATGAAACGGTCTTAAATGTATCTAGACATTTTGATCCTGATGTTGTGCAAACAGTAACTGTACAAAATATTCAAACAATAGAGAGTTTTATTAATTTTATTCAAAGAATACAAAGAGGTAATATGACAAGTAATAATAATAACAACAAAAAAAACAATAATAACTTTCAATATAATAAAAATGATAATCAACAATATAGACAATCATATAACAATACTACTAGGTATGGTGATAGTTTACAAAATTTTAATAATAATAACAGTAATCAAAATAGACAGAACTTTAATAACAATACTAGTTATAATAGACAAAATTTTAATAATAATACTAATTATAATAGACAACATTTTAATAACAGTACTAATAATAATAGACAAGATTTTAACAATAGAAGAAATACAGAGCGACCTAACTATAACAGACAGGTAAATTGTGTTCGAAGGAATAGAAGCTGCGAAGACAGGGAACGAAGTAGTACAAGGCAGGAAAATGTGAGTAGAAGTCATAGTAGGGAAAGACATAGGACATCAGATCCAAGTGGTCAGATATAATCTGACAATTCTAATAATCAAAATTTTGTTCAGTAAACTTTCTGAATTACAAGTTAGGCCATTGCTATTATGAAAAACCTTCTGAATTTATTTCTCTAGATGAAGATAAAATTATTGAATCTATTAATGTAATTTATATAAATACTTTGGCCAACAATAAAATGATTAAAATTATGATAGATACTGGTTCAGAAAGTACTTTAGTCTCGGAGAATTTTATTTTTAATACATTAAAACTATCAGATATAATAAAGATTCCAAAAATTAAAATTGTTGGTGCAAATAATAAGAAGTTGGGTGAAATTGATAAACTAGCCAATTTTAAAATAATTATTCTTAATAAAGAAATTAATATGCAAGGATTTATTGTCAAGGATTTATGTGTTGATATTTTAATGGGAAATGATGAATTGGAAAAGAAGAAAGTAAAGATAGATTTTGAAGAAAAAATGGTAACTTTGGAAGGGCAAATAATTAAATTTATGCAGAAAGATGAGGTGGAAGAAGGAATAAGAGTTGATAGGATATTATTAAAATGGTTCTGGAAGGAAAATTACCAGATGGTTCTGGAACATCCAAAAAGATATAAATACCCGGTGATTTGGATTCAAAGCAGTCAGAAAGTTTAGTACGAAAGTCGATTCAGTTAGTTATGAGTTTTTTTAGTATGAAAATTAGTTAGAGGCAGTCAATCAGTTACAATTGTTCAATATAGTGAGTTAAATCAATATTAAGAAACAGTATAAAGAAAATAATATTGAAGATTAAAAATTATGTTATGTATAAATGATGATAATGGAAGAAGTATTAATTGAATATTAAAATTAAATGATATTTTGGTGATTGGATATTGATATATTGAAAAGAAGAATAAAAATAAATGCTGTTGCTGGTTTGCTTGGTGGTTTATAAATGCTGTGAAGAAAAATATCTTAAATTGGTGGAAGCTGATAATTGGAAAAAGTAATTTCACAAAAACAGGGATAACCGAAGCTGAGAAGAAGACATTTGAGTGGTGATTATAATCTATATAGTGGAAAACAGTTCATTTAGGCATTCAGTGACAGAAAGGTACAAAATTTTGTTAATATAATTTAGTTAGTGTCAAAACAATTTCAATTTTGAAGATATTTTGTTTAAATTTTACATTGTCTATAGAATTTAATTAGTTTCATAAGAATTTCAATTTAAAGATAGTTTATTTTAAATTTACATTGGCTAGGTTAGATATATATGTGTGTTTCATAATAGATATAATAAAGATAATTTAAAAAAGTACTTACAAACTAATTCTTTGAGAACCGCGATAAAAACCCTATATTATTAAAAAATACTCATTGCTCATCATTCAAACAAACAATACATCATAACAATATATATATATATATATATATATATATATATATATATATATATATATATATATATATATATATATATATATTTCTTTGTAGTACCAATTGACTTCTGGACGAAAAGTATTCCCATTTGGCATCCGTGAATATTCACGGGCCACAATATACAGCGAATTCTGTTGCGGTACCAATTGGCATCAATCGCTGTTGCGGTTTCTTTGGCATCGATTGGCTTTGGACCTTTAGCATCCATTGGTTTATGACTCAAGTCGACAATAATACCTAAAGGTTTCGGTGGAATTCTACCTGAGTCAATTCATCTGTTCAGTCATTGTAATATTTTGTTGTCGAAACGGATGTTTAAAAATTTAACTTGTTAGAGTATATTACTCTTTATCCATAAATTGTAGGCAGGTAGTTATTGCTTTTTTCGAGATTGAATATTTTTCTTTTAAAATTATGACAGCTTCAAATTTGATTTAATTTGCTAAATACTTTTATTTTACATTTTTTAAGCTCAGTAATTTAAAAATGTTTTATCGTCTTTTAACAACTTCTAGTCTGATTATTCCCTGAGTAAAAGAGCTCTGTTGTAATGAATTATTTGGTATTACTAAAGAAATTCTGGTATAGTAGGATTAAATGTTAAAATTAAATGTTACAATGATTGTAACTTCATGTCTTGGGCTGTTACGTCGCATTATGGGCTATATGGGCTGTATTTTCTCGTTCTTGTTCGTATTTCTCTTCGATTTGCATTTTCGATGACACTTTCCAATATTTTAGCAAATTCAAAGTCCATGAAAAATACTTAGAAAGCAAACAAAAGTACTTATAAGAGTATACGACCATTTGATAACACTCACTGTGAAAATTTTTGCAAGTGAAGATGTTTAAGACAACAGGCACATTATTGCCGAACGCAAAGTGCACATAACTTTCTCCTTTATTTTTTGGTATCTGACTTCTTACAACTGTGTGTATTTTTCTTTCCTCTGCCCATACTTCTCGTACGTCACTGAATCTGGTTTGATGTGGTATTATATAATAATAGATGCACAATCAAAACGAACCAGATTCTTTTACATTAAAAAGAGATAAAATATTATGTCCATATACTATGAAAAGCAATAATTAAAAAAGAGTCGTATTTTAACACATATTTGTTTTTCTTTAACCGTTTGTTAATAAATAATATATCAAAATTTATTCGACATAATGTATGTTTTATTTTAAGGCTGTAATATAAAAATAAGAATTACCTGTTATGAAGGCACTACATAGGTAATTATTATCTATACCTAACAAAAACCAATTTTATCAAAATCAACCTAGTTTGAAATATATGGAGTCTCGATTATATCTCATGGTTGTGTTTGCCCTACGTAGAAAAAAATAAAATAAAATTACTGAAATCTCTTGGGAATTGAAGTACTCAAGAATTGAAAAGATGTTGAAATTACTGTAACTTTGAAGAAGTTGAAAATCAAATGTTTAAAGGTACACTTCTTTTAAACAAAATTTAGAATCAGTATTTTATCTCTTAACTTCATTAGAAGTGAATAATAAAGAAGTTATATACATACAAAAGGTTTTTGTAAGAAACACAGTTGCAAACATATAATTTACAAAATTTCTTGGTCTCTCTTTTTAAAATGGCGATACATAGCTTACAACGTAAACAAAGTTTTAGGAGTAGTGTCCACTTAATAGCTTCTAATGGTAATAGTGGGTTAGGGACAATTAAAACCTAGTTAATGTTTAAAATTTGCCAATTTTTTTACTTTATTTTAAGTCTTTATCAAGGCTATACATGGCACATACCTATAATGGTACATAAAATGATCCATTGTGATTTATATACAGTGAGGTCCTAAGGTAACGGATAAATTCAATATTTTTGTAACTAAAAATCTTTTGACGAAATCCTCATGTAGGTCGGTTTTTATTTTTTGTTGTGCATTTTTTTCAATAGAATCTTTTTATACAGGGCGTGTCGTGTAACAGTGGCCAATACCAACTTTCTTATTTTAGATACAACACCCTGTATATTATTATATTTTTGAATTTCTTAGAATATTAGGTAAAATTTATATTTAATCTTCTATTCTTATCTTTAACCGTTTTTAAGTAATCGAGGTTGGAAAAGTGACATTTCGTGTATTTTTCCTCACAAAATCTAAACAGTTCGACCTAGAGTAAAATGGTTTTTACATTATTATCTTACTTTTTAATATGCTATCTAGTGGTATCAAACCCAGAGATGATAGGATTATATTCAAAATGACAAATTTTGAAATTTAGGGCCGACCACGACAATTTTCGTATTTTATTTTTATTTAATACCACTAGATAGCATATTAAAAACTAAGATAGTAATATAAAAACTAATTAAAATGGACCAAATCCAATAGTTGGCTGTATACCCTGAATCAATATAAAGACAAAAGCTTTTTGTAAATACAAAAAGCTTTTGTCTTAATATAAAAACCATTTTACTCTAGATCGAACTGTTTAGATTTTGTGAGCAATTGTCACTTTTCCAACCTCGATTACTCAAAAACAGTTAAAGATAGGAATAGAAGATTGAATATAAATTTTATCTAGAATATTCTTAGAAATCAAAAGATATAATAATATACAGGGTGTTGTATTTAAAATAAGAAAGTTGGTATTGGCCACTCTTACACGACACGCCCTGTATAAAAAGATTATATTGAAAAAATGCACAACAAAAAACAAAAATCGACCTGTACGAGGATTTCGTCAAAATATTTTTAGTTACAAAAATATTGAATTTATCCGTTACTTTAGGACTCACATGTCGTATGGAAATAATCAACATTGACCACACCGGGTTTATTTAAAAAAAAATAGCCTCGATAAAAACGTAAAATAGGTAAAGTCTATACGTTAGCAATTGTACAAAACCCACTATTACCATTAGAAACATAGACTAGTTAGAAACTTTATTTTAAAACTAGAACAGCTAAGAAAAAATGAATGTTTGTCCAACCTCAAATTCTATCTACAACATTTCATTGGATTTACAAAATCCAAGAGAAAATATTAATATGACGACGTTTTAAAACGTTAATAAAATTAGGTTTAATTCAATAAGAAAGTAATGAAGGATACATTAAAACTATAGGATTGTAATAGAATATTTTATTGAAACTCGTAATCACTTGAATGAATTATTGTGATTTATATTTATTTTGTACAAATACTTTTATTGTGTCCCATTTCCTGTTTTTAAAAACATTTGGATACTTTTCTACCAAATTTAAAACTTCCATTTTTTTTGGCGGAATTTTCTTCTTAATATGACGTGCAAAGAATTTTTGCGTAAGTTCTTTTTCCTCTTTTGTCCATGGAACTAAAATACGTTTACCTTTCTCCTGTATTCTATTTTGTGACGGGATGTTTACTTCATTTTGTTGAAGAATAGGTTGATTAGTATTTTCTTCGTCACTATCAGCTTCTTCTGCGTCTTCCAATATCTCGTTATCGACTTCAATCTCATTTAAATTTCGATTTTTATATTGGTCAATATTAGTGTTTTGAGCGAGCAATAATATTTTGGAAACTTTTGCGGTTTGGTAAATGTCTGACGGGAGACGATACCACTCATCATGAGTTTTTGAGGTATGCCCCATAAATTTTGCTAGTTGTTCTAGTTCACCCTTTTCCATTTTTAAAATTTGTATTATTGTTGCTAAGTGTTTTCTGAGGCGAGTTAACGTGAGGGTAGTGATTTTGTTTGCATCATTCAACACCTTAGAAGCATGCTTTCTGAGAACATGATATCCACTGATGCAGTTAATAGTATTCGGTATGCCAAATAGGTATTCGTTGTAAGAGGTAAAAAAATTATTCCTATATTTAATTAAAGTGTCAACTCCACTTTTGGTCAATTTGTCAAACAGAACAGGTACGCCTCTACCTCTCTTACCTCTTATTACTATGCGTTTTAAAGAGTGAACTAAAATTTTCTCGGTTTCTGTTAGGACTTTCTCAAACTCGTTAGAAGATTGAGAATCATGATGTTTTAAATAAATATCTAAAGGTAATCTCTGCAGCTCCATATGAAGTATGAATAATTAATAACATGCTACATGTTTTGACATTGCATTATTTTATGTTTCATGAATTTGGCCAAATCTTATCATACGTTAATTCAATCCATAGTAATATTAAATTTACAAGAGAAATAAAACAAAACCAGTCAATAAATTTTCTAGACTTAAAAATTATAAGAATTGAAAACAAACACGAGTTCTCTGTATTTCATAAACCTATACATACTGACACAACCATACACAGTACTTCATCCCATCCTGCACAACATAAATTAGCAGCCTACTATAGTATGTTCCACAGATTGACAGAAATCCCAATGTCAAATAATAACTTCGAAGTAGAATTGAATATCATTAAACTTATAGCAATAAATATTGGATACAACGAACACATAATAAACAAAATGTTACAGCAAAAACTACTCAAGAAAGCCCTTAAATCAATCTTCCCACCACAAGAGAAAAAGCCCAATACAATATATTGCTCGATCACGTCATATACAGGTAATATATTAACTAAAATAGCCAGACAGATCAAAAGAAAAGAATAACACCAGCATTTAAATATATTAAGAACAACAAGAGCCATTTGCTGATCGGTTTAGGTCACCGAAACCCAACCAATTATGATTGGATCAACAGAAACAACTACTCCGTGGGCTAATACCCCTACCGGCATTGAATTATACTATTGATCCAATGGTCGCAGAACAACACAACCCATCAAGTGTGAAACGCCAAACAGCTGTTTCGGTCCGCCAGACCTTATCAGTGACGCTTGGCTTCTCCATTGGAAAGTTGTCCGTTCTGCTTAAGGGGACAAGGTCCTCTGAATCTCAAATGTAAATGAGAATGCAATCCACTCTTAACTGATCAACATTTAATATGTCATCACAGGTGTTCCGTGTGCAATGCTGCCAGGTCACCCATGTACAGCTTGGAACAACAAGAGCCATTTGCTGATCGGTTTAGGCCGCCGAAACCCAATTAATTATGTTTAGATCAACAGAAACAACTACTCCGAGGGCTAATACCCCTACCGGCATTGAATTATACTATTGATCCAATGGTCGCAGCACAACACAACCCATCAAGTGTGAAACGCCAAACAGTTGTTGCGGTCCGCCAGACCTCATCAGTGACGCTTGGCTTCTCCATTGGAAAGTTGTCCGTTCTGCTTAAGGGGACAAGGTCCTCTGCATCTCAAATGTAAATGAGAATGCAATCCATTCTTAACTGATCAACATTTAATATGTCATCACCGGTGTTCCGTGTGCAATGCTGCCAGGTCACCCATGTACAACTTGGAACAACAAGAGCCCTTTGCTGATCGGTTTAGGTCACCGAAACCCAACCAATTATGTTTGGATCAACAAAAACCACTACTCCGAGGGGTAATACACCTACTGGCATTGAATTATACTATTGATCCAATGGTCGCAGATCAACACAACCCATCAAGTGTGAAACGCCAAACAGCAGTTTCGGTCCGCCAGACCTCATCAGTGACGCTTGGCTTCTCCATTGGAAAGTTGTCCGTTCTGCTTAAGGGGACAAGGTCCTCTGAATCTCAAATGTAAATGAGAATGCAATCCACTCTTAACTGATCACATAGGTGACCTAGCAGCATTGCACACGGAACACCTGTGATGGCATATTAAATGTTGATCAGTTAAGAGTGGATTGCATTCTCATTTACATTTGAGATTCAGAGGACCTTGTCCCCTTAAGCAGAACGGACAACTTTCCAATGGAGAAGCCAAGCGTCACTGATAAGGTCTGGCGGACCGAAACAGCTGTTTGGCGTTTCACACTTGATGGGTTGTGTTGTTCTGCGACCATTGGATCAATAGTATAATTCACTGCCGGTAGGGGTATTAGCCCACGGAGTAGTTGTTTCTGTTGATCCAATCATAATTGGTTGGGTTTCGGTGACCTAAACCGATCAGCAAATGGCTCTTGTTGTTCCAAGCTGTACATGGGTGACCTGGCAACATTGCACACGGAACACCTGTGATGACATATTAAATGTTGATCAGTTAAGAGTGGATTGCATTCTCATTTACATATAAAATACTAGCTTTTATCCTCGATTCGATTGTGATGGCGTCTTCTGCCGAGAAGTATCCCTTGAAAATACAACTTTTTTTAATAAAATGTATCATCTGTGCTTATTTGTGTCCCTGTCAAAATTGCAAAAATAATCAATATGATCGGTTAAAAAGTTAAACAGGGAATGCGAAAAAAAACAAGCCGACAAACACCTTACACTCACATTTATTATATTAGTTAATATTTTCACAGAAAAAAAGACAAAGCATAACCAGAGATAGATAAAAACTAAGCATCTTAACGAAAGAATCTTATTAACACAGCGCCAAACCACATTTTCAAAATTCACAACATTTTTAATGCATTTACAACCCCTAACATTAAATGCTTTTTAATACACAACGTTTTAGCAATGTGCTTTAAAAAATTATACACATGGCGCTGAGAAATAAGGTTATAAAACCTTTCAAAAAGAATAAAAGACTGCAGATAACAAGAAAGTAAGATAAAACCAATAATATATTGTAAATCCAAAAACTAAACAAAAAATATCCATTCTAAGAATTAAACTCAAACGCGAATCCACCAGATGTTATTCGAACCTTTATAAACCTGGAATCTAAGACAATCTAAGTGACTAACTGGCTTCCAAAATCGTATCACATCCTGTAGATGCCAATTGAACCGCTAAGCTGTAACGACATGAATATCGCTTCAACTCAATATACACAAATCGATGGTGGCGCTGCTTATTTTTTGCCTCGAACTACGATTTATTTACGAATCAAAAAACGGTCCAATTGGATTCCGGGTTCATATCGCGTAAAGAGCCTTATAATATCATCCACTATGCGTTTCTGATATTATTTTGAAGAGGTCAATTGGCATCCGAATACCGGATGCCAATTGACCAGCGGAAGCCAATTGAACCTACAACTTTACATGTGGGAAGTCAATTGTTACCGTAAATAAATATATATATATATATATATATATATATATATATATATATATATATATATATATATATATATATATATATATATATATATATATATATATATATATATATATATATATATATGTACATGTATACATATATATATATATATATATATATATATATGTATATATATATATATATATATATATATATATATATATATATACATATATGTAAATACTTTTTTCTTTTTGGGTGTGGTAGTCAATAAAAAATAGAGCTTTGCTAAGGCGTACTATTTATTCTAAATCCAAGCTTTCGGTGGTTTTTTGGCACCTTTATCAAGGTCTACAAAGAAAATTACTATGTTGCAACAATTTGAATGATGCAATAAAAAAGCAATAAAAAACTTACCCGAATGTAAGATTCGTGGCATAAATAACAACGTTAAGTAACATGAGATGTACTGAAATTGCAACTCACCTTAAAAATGTTACTGTTTAAAAAGACACTTTGAAAATTAATAAATACGTTAAAAAGTTAAAAAAACAAAATAAAAGACGACATGTTAAAACAGTCGTCGTTGCAAACTTGCTTTCAGTCACATTTCACGAGCAGAAAGAGAAAGTGGGAGGACAATTATTAATTAATAGTTTGAAGAAAATACAAAAAACAACTTTCAAACTAATGTCTAACAAAATACTGTTTCTGAATTTTGAGTACTACCAACTGTATTACCAACTTGAAATTGAGGGGGAAATTACAATACTAGTTTATGTGAACTTACTACAATACTAGTTTATGTGAACGTCAAGGCAAGTCATTAGAATATACTGAATTTTATCATGATTTTGTAAACGCATACTATGAAGGTCTCAATAACTATCCTTTAAGGATACTTTGGAAAGACCATTTGAATTTGTCAAATGTTGAAGATGCACTAAGAGAACTTTATAACATACTTAGTATGTCATTATCATTGTTCGTACCAGTGAAAAGATTTAGAACTTCTAGTTATCCAAAATAGTTGCATTCCAACTCACGTTATTTAGTTGTACAGAAAAAAAATTGCCCATAAAAATTATTTGGCTTCCTGTAATCAAGAGAATAATGTGATTTTCTCAGGACTTAAAAAATTGTGTAAAGATTTATCAAGTGAATGTTATAAGATTTATCTGAATCAAGTAAACCATAATTTATGCAGTAATCCCTAGTACTTTCGGCAGTTTGTAAATAGTAAGAGAGGGTCAAATGATTTACCAAATAGTATGTGTTATGATAATGTTATAGCAACAACTGAACAACATATTGCATACTTTCCCAGTCAATTTTTTTTAACAGTTTGTTTGCCATAATCAAATATTAATAACTTGAAAGAAAACGAAAACAGCAATCTTTTTATACCTAATTTTTTCATATCAGTCAAAGATATTTTTAACAACATTTTATCCTTAGCTAATAAGTTAAGCAGTGGTCCAGATAGTATTCCTGATTATTTTCTAAAGGATTGTATTTATTCACTAACTAATCCCTTACATCTTCATTTTCAGTTATCATTATAGACATCAGTTTTTCCAACTTTATGGAAGAATTCTTATCTGCCAATTTTTAAATCAGGTAATAAACAAGACATAACAAATTATCGAAGCGTGTGTAAACAATCCTCTATACCAAAACTTTTTCTAGACTAGACAAATGCACGATCAATTAAAATTTTATTGTTAAGAGTTTCATACACAGAGTTTCAAATACACAATCAACAAATTTAGTACTCTTTCAACAAGAAATATTAAATCCCTCAAACAAGAACAGTCAAATGGATAATATTTATACCGACTTCTCCAAAGCATTTAACAGAGTAGATTATCATCTACTAGAAACATCCTACTAGAAAAATTAAATGTCTTTGGATTCAGTCATCAATACTTACAATGCTTTGGCAGCTTTTTAAAAGACCGATCACAATAAGTGAGAATAGGTTGTTTTAATTCAAATATAATTCATGCAACATCAGACGTATGTTTCTATGATTAGGCATCGGACAACGTCGCAAGACGTTTTAAAACCGATTGATATATATATATATATATATATATATATATATATATATATATATATATATATATATATATATATATACATATTAAATTTAGATTATTAGCTTTAAAGACTAATTATTGTTGTGTATTGTGATTGCGCAATGCCAAAACAAATAAATAGTCTGTAGAAAGCTGATAAGCTTTCATATAAGATAGATTATTTTAAACAATAATCGCGGGACGTTTTTACCATTAATGCTCTAAAAGAAGTAAGTTTAAAGTTTAGAATATATAATTTTGTATTAAAATGTTTTCTTATGTATTGTAGTGTGTTGCCGTAGTCTTAAAACTAAGTGTATTTACTGTTATATAATAGTTTGACAAATAGTTGACATTTTCAAAATTCCTCACTTACTAACTATTCTGATGTTTCTACAACGCTGTGGGGTTCTGACGTCGTAAATCTTGAATAAAGTGTACGCATTTTTATATGAAAAATACTATAAAACTGTTTTAACTGTGTTAAAGTATTTAATGAGTCACTTATTAAATTTTTTTAATGTCCGATTTATTGATTAAATAAAGTGCTCCAAAGATGGCATAGACCTCAGCGGAATGATATAGTTAGTCAAAAATATTTTAATTCTTTGTTGCTTATGCAGCTACTACATTTTGATATTTAAAAGCATGTGGGAAAATAAAGACGTAATCCTGAATAATATATAGTGTTTCCGTTGTTTTCTGAAAAAATATATTTCGCAGGGTATTAAATTTGTTGAAAGTAGAAAGGCTTTCGTCCATATTTAAGACAGTATTTTTCTACCAAGATAGTTTTTTGTTTTAATAACTTTATATGTATATATATACTGTGCAGCATAACTTAGGAATATTGCCAAAATAGTGGTAATGGTACTACATTATGCATCAATTATTTGTAAAGTAAACAATTAAAAATTATTATAGTTTTTAAAAAGATGAAAATTTGAAACCTTATAAGAGAATTGGATCAAAAAAACATTCTAGGTATTGACAAAGCACTTTCACAGCCATTTGAAAATGATCTTTTTTCTCTCAAATGAGATAAACAAATATAATTGTTTAAAAGCTACTTGGCCGATTGTACCCATATTTCGCAGCTGTAGTAACTATATAAAAACTTACATTAGGACATGTGATTAAAATGTTGTTATTGTTTATTTTATTAATTATAAATACATGAAAAATATGCTTACTTTTGGGTTTAATTTGCAATAATTTTTTTGTTTATAAAAATATTTTAATTCAGAAAATCTTATTTTAAAGATGTATTTTAAAGAAAGTCGTTTTGCGGAAAGTTTTCATCTAGAATGAAAGATAATACACCTTTTCTATTGACTTCCCCCAGATATTCCAGTTAAAAAATAGCGCTTAGTAAATTTTTGATTTTTCAATTGATTTTTCGGCTTCGTTTTAAGGTGTATAATGCATAACGCAATTAATAGCTTGTCGTGTATAATGAGATTCATATAGGGCAAAAGAATTTATGTGGGACTTCACTGCAATAATAGTTTCTTCATTATGTTTGTTAGCAGAAGGATCACGACCTCGCTGGCCATCAGTTATTCTCCCTGAAGTATTTGAATGCCTATTTGTGAGAGCCAGTGTAATAAACATATATGTCTCATCAAAAATGTGTTCATATAACATTTTTTACAAACCTGAATTCTAGCGCCATTCACCTATAAATGAAAAACATAAGTCACTTTGCAAACCTTTTTTTTATCCGGATCTAAAGTCCTGTTTCTAGTGGTTTTAGGTGGTTCGGAGTCTATAAGGCTAACAATATATGCAATAAGTTTGTTACGATCATCCATAGACCAATATTTGTCAAATATGTTTTTTTTATATCTTCTGAAATTTTGTTATTGCATTTTTTTCTACAAACTTTAAGTTTTTTCGTGCAACTTGTTAGTCATACCTTATTTTTTGTTGTTACATAAGCTTTTCCAAAGTTTCGATTTCTTTTACGTTCCGCTCTTTTTTTTTTCGTGAATAAACTCCTTCAATGTTGGAATTAATACTAGTATAGTAATTTTACGTTCCGCTCTTTTTTTTTCGTGAATAAACTCCTTCAATGTTGGAATTAATACTAGTATAGTAATAAATACTAGTATACTGGTATACTAGTATAGTACTAGTATACTAATATTACCTGATTTTGATCTCCTCTCTGTATTTTTAGTCCTAGAATTTGGAACATTATTTATTTTTTCTTCAACAGCACTGCTAGAGTCACTACTATCCGACATATAGTTTTCATCCTCAGCAGTTCAAAATCACCTGTAAAATAAATAAATATATTTTGGAATGCGGAAGTTTAACGAGTCCAAAAAGAGAAAGTGTTCAATAATATGGTTAAATTTAATAATTTTAAACATACCATTCGTTGAATTACTTTTAATAGGTATTAAATGGAGACCATCCGTGTTCAATGAAATTTCAGGTATGTCGTCCACATCATGTTTATCAGAAACACCCAGTCCATTCGCAATAGTAGTTTCTAAAAAAAGAATAAAATTTAGTTAAACACTTTGTTTATATAAACAACAGAACTCATATTAGAACAGAAAGTGTCCAATCTTGTCAGTAGCAAAAGCTAAAAATATGCACTATCAAACACCATAATTAACAAAATATAAACAAATACATATTTAGATAAAAATTGCACTGGAAATATTGTTCTGAACCTATTTCTTAGTGGCATTTATGTAATTTACTATTTTAATTGGGAAATACGCCACAATTTAAGATATCTTGTGACGGATATTCTTAAGTTAAACCTAGGATGCATAAGCAAATATTTCTACGTTATGGCATAATATGAGTCTAGCAGACTCGCTTTGTAAATAAAGTACTAAAATAGATATTTTCTTCAATTGTTGTCTAATATTTATTCAATATTTCTTCATTTATAATAATATAAGCATAAACAAATAATAAATACCTGATAAGGAACTACTCAATACAATTCTTGCATCTTAAAACACTGTTTTCTTTGCAAATTGGACACTGACACTTGTGACAAATTTGTATGCTCATTCTTGCAATGTGTGAAGGACACTCGGAACATCTCATTTTCTTTCTATGAGTCAAATCTATCCCTAAATTTTCTTGAGGATACTCGATAAAATTACCCATATGTCTTCGGATTGTGTTTGTAAGTTTAGGTTTCTAGCCATTTTTTTCATAAATGAAAAAAACTGCCTTATTTACTAAATCTTTGAAAAGGTATCATCTTTTATCTGTGTTTCCTGCATCAACATTTTTATTTTGATTTGTATAAAGGAGAAACGCGTTAATAGCTGCTACATTCATAATGTTGTACCAAACGGCAAGAGGCCAACGTCTAGTTTGACGCTTTACCGTGTAGTTACCGATCATCTGGTTCATCTGGATCATCTGGCTTCTTTGCTTGACTCTTAATATCTACAGATTGATCATGGTGCGTTGAACTAAGAAGAATGCCAGCTTTATTTTTCTTTGGCACGTAACTTACCAAAGTCAAATTATCATTGAATCCAAAAATAGAGGAAAAACGCATCTTTCTTTTGAAGCTTGAAATTCGTAGGGGATTTTTTTCTTATTTTTTCGTAATGTCCCAACATAGGTTATTCCTATAGACAGTAAATGCTGTGCTAAAGGGATACTAGTAAAAAAGTTGTCAATTATCAAGATCAATCAGAATTTTTTATGGAAGCGATCAAGGACTTTACAACATTTTCCCCTACATTTTGTTGAATATTTTCACCAGGTTGACGACCTAAGTATACCTGCCCATCAACTGCATATCCTGTTTCACTTTCACAAAGCCAAAAAAATTTAATACCGTATTTTGCAGGTTTCGATGGCATGTATTGAATAAAATTACAACGACCTCTAAATGCAAGTAACTGTTCGTCAATGGTTACATTCAATTCTGGTACCATAACTGTTCGGCACTGTTTCACAAACAACTCCCATACATACGGGACATAAGTAAATTTGTCAGTTTTCAACCTAGTTGAACGTGTTCGCCGGTTGTCAAATCGTATGTATCGTCTTATATTTTCAAACCGATTTACTGCCATTGTAGCTTTATACAGTGGGTTTGATGATTTATCTAAGAATAACTCTCTGACAGGCGTATCCCAGTTCTTCTCGACACCAACCAGTAGCAGCAGGCCAAAAAATGCGTTCATTTCGTCTTTTTCAATTTTTGGCCATACCTTTCCCTTGACCTCCAATATTCGGTTGGCTTCTCTATTGCTACATATTATTATTTCTTGAACCATTTCAGCAGTCACAAATTTATCACAAGCATTTTTCGGAGACAACATTTCGTTTCTTACTTTCGGTCCCGCTGTGAAACGATATATATGGTGAATTTTTGTTCTTCTTTGCAAAGGTGGCGTGGATTTCCATTCAAAATTGTTTTGCTAATAAATGATATACCTGCTGTTTCAATTGTTGAATTATTCTGATTCAAGTTCATATCATCACTACTCGAAGAATTTTCGGAATATTCGTCTGAACTATCTTTGTATACTGCAGACTGCTCATATTCTTGATCAGCCTCCGATACTTCACTTCCACTAGTTATGGAATCGTTGTCATCCTCGTCGTACCACGTACGTAAGATTTCTTTATAACTATTATCGTTGGGGTGAACGGATCTTTTTCTACTCGAGGATGCCATAATGCTGGCCTGAAAATATAGAGTATTTTACTTAAAGCTAACTTTTTACATTTGAAAATACAATTTTTGTATACTACTTCTGTTTTGATATCTGTAAAAACAAAAACACAAAATTTATTATCAATTTTCTACTACTTCACTTATAAAAATAAAGTTTACTTTTTTATAAAAATAAAATTGTGGATGAAACTATTGACTAAGTAATAAACTGATCCAAAATTATTGCACTTACTTGAATAGTGATGCGAATTACACAAATATAAACTATGAAAGCAGACAACGTACTTGATATTATTTTTTTCTTATCTTTACAGTTTAGGCAATAAATAAATATGCGTAATGGAATAGTATCGAAGGATCGCTGTGATTCTCGACAAACCTTTGACCACTAATTCGATAAGAGTCTCCCAGACTCATAGTATGAATTATGGGGGTATGAGTGGAAATTATTTTTTTTTTAGTTTTTTTTGTGCATACTGTTTAAATTTTTATACACTAACAAACAGTCATACATTATGTCAAAACGAATTCCCAAATCGGCAATGATTGGTATGGATTTAATCACATTTTACGCCCTTTACGCCTTTACCAAGATGTAAATGTACGCCCGAGTATCTTAGACTCATGTTATGTATCCTAGGGTAAAAGTTGATTTCATGTAATCGAATGAACATTTTTTCAATTTAAAATGTGTTTTTTCCCAATTAGAATAGTAAATTGCACTGCTGTTTCTAAGAGAGTGGTTTATTATACACAAAAAGTGTTATCTCTATAATTTATTGCTATTTATTTTATTTGAAACATTTTTTACGGCGTGCAAATTCTTGGTAAATCGTTTTTTTCGTGTTTCTTCCCTTACGGGAGGATTTCAGGCGGAAGACTGGGGTTAAAAGTGATAAAATTTTTTGCGTATTTTTTATGGTCCCAAAATTGACAGTCTTAGCAAAATTCAGCTTGTTCGTATGATTTTTAGAGGTAAAATCTCCGACTACTGGACTAAGTATAATCAAATAGTAAACATAAATATATTTTAATGATTTTCGAAATAAAAAAATAATGCTTCGTTAACCGTATACAAAAAAACCAAGGAGATTTGTTTTGATTAAAGTGAAAATACGATGCACAAGGCAACTAAATAAAAATAAAGAGAACTATATACATTGATTAACATAGGCGTTATGTTTACAAATACCGCGTCAATCCCACTTCTACGCAAACAACTAACAAATACAACTCCTGCTTTGACACATATTTAATCAAACTAATATTTCGCCCAATCACATCTCGATCCTCGCCTAACAATAATAAAAAATAAATGGAAATCCAGCTTTTCGATCATATTTATTTTAGCCAATGTTATAGATACAATTCCGGGATGAGCGCGAGAGGCGAAGAGGCGGAGATAAACCTAAATAAGTTTACCTTCAGGGGACGGAATGGACAGGCGCCAGAGCATCTCGGCGGCGAGCGTTCCGACGCGCCCCGATGCTGGGCCCTTTAGGCCCTTTCACCTCGAGTTTAGTGCTGTGAGTGACATCGTGGTGTACGGAAGGGTCTGCATCCTGATCCTGCGAGCCTAAACATCATGGTATGGAAGCCAGCGAAGTGCATCCAAGGCATGTGAGTGAAATTTTCTTCTATATGTGATTGTTTTTTTAATTTACGTGACGTGCCTTAGAATATAACTTCTATAGACACCTACTTTTATTAAACTGAAATAAAAACATATATGCCCGGAAACGTATACAATATTTTTGAATAAACTCTTAACGTGAAGTTTTTTAACATACAAACATCACTCATAAGTCATATTACGTTGATTAATGAATAATCGTATAATTTAAAATCTAAATAATGAAATAATTTTCTGAATAAAACTGGCTTAACTTAAAAATAAAAAAAATTGAGTTTTAAATATTTTGACTGTTTACTATTATACTAATTTTGTTTGTTAAATATTTTTAAATTGACTATTAGAATTTAAAAAAACACTTTTATAGATAATAAAAAAAACGGAAATATTTATTTATTTCCAAAGATTTATTTCGGATTTGTACATTATAATTATTGTTTTACTCAGTAGTTTTATTTAATTTATCGCAAATTATAATTAAAAGTCTTATAGACTGAGATAAAACATTGAATTAGCTATAATATTACGTCTGCTTTAAATCTATTTTATTTAAATTAAGATTAAGATAAGATTAGTTATAGGTTTCTTGCTCCTTGCATAAAATAAATTTAACAAATTTTCGTTTTTATCAGTTTCCTGCTGATTACATGTAATTTTTTGAAATTGCGAGATAACGCCATCATCTGGATGGTCATGTATGTAAATTTCTTTTTCTTTTAGCTCAGTAAGTTGTGCTGCTCAGCTCCACTACACTTTGATCTTTTTAGTTTTCTTCAGACGTTACATAAAAAATCAGTACTATTTTCAAATTATGTTTTGCTCAATAACCTGGTTGAATCTTTTGCTTGATAAAAATTTTCCTAGACATATGTTTGGATATAAATATCTGTTATTATTATAGATATCGTTAATTTAAAACCCATGAAATTAACTTATCTAACTTTTTTTATGATTTAAGCAAAAAATCTTAAATTCGTTGTTTAGAAATGATTAAAATACACTAGTCATGATTGTAATTTATAATTATTTGTTGCCTTCTTCCAATCGGAGGTTGGATATCACCATCACTATCTACCGCTGCTCTGAATAGGTGAAATTGAACTGCATCCAAAGCAGTCCCTTAAATGTTTCAACCATGACACTTTACTTTTTTCTATACTCCATCCTCCTCTTATCTTTCCATATATCTTACCATTTCGTATCGCTGTCCGCTTATTAAGTGCCCCAATCCAAGTTACATATTTTTATTGTATTTATTGTTTTCAAGTTCATATTGTAGTATCATCATTATTAGCCGTTTTGCACCCACTGCTGATCATATGCCTTCCG
The DNA here is from genome assembly GCF_040954645.1 of Diabrotica undecimpunctata. NCBI lineage: Eukaryota > Metazoa > Arthropoda > Insecta > Coleoptera > Chrysomelidae > Diabrotica > Diabrotica undecimpunctata. The sequence goes on along the minus strand of NC_092808.1, from coordinate 108,494,711 downwards.
TAAATAACTCCATCCCATACGATCTTGAGCACCCTGAATGCAGTTGAGCTAGATGCACTTCATGTCGTCTGACCACCTTGTTGGATGACGTCCTCGATTACGATAGGCATGGTGCTTGGTCTCATTTCAGCGTTGTAATTATGTTAACTGCGTCCGTAACACCAGTTTTTCTCCTAATTATTTCATTTGAAACTCTGTCTCTAAAGAATATATTCAACACTGACAATCCCATTCCTCTCTGTGCACTTGTATCTTATTGAATAATTTTCTGGAGGAATTAATGTTTCTGCTCCATACAGTACTGCTCTGCTCAGTACAAATTTATCAAAGACTTTTCAAGTGCATGGGAAAGACTTCTCTTAGTTTTTCGTAAGCTGCCAATGTTAGTCCTATTCTCTTGTTTAAGCCGTTGTTTGATGTGTCTCTTTCTAATTTAATCTCGTGGCCCAGAGACATAGATATAAACTTGTTCAATTTGCATGCCATTAGTTGAAATGATTTTGGCCAGTACAAGATTGGTCATGTATTGTATTTTGGAAAAGTTAATTTTAATTTGAACTCGTATACAAGAGCTCTGAAGGTCGTAAAAAAGTTAATACCCGGTCTGCAATAAGGACTATGTCGCAAACCTCAAGTTGTTCAGAAACTTCCCATTTACGTTGAGTCCAATATTTTCCCAATTATTGTTTCTCGTAGCACTCTGTAATAAAGCGATGAATAGTTAAGGAGAGATGATGTCTCCTTGTCTAATACCCTTATCTATGGGACATATGTTTGTATCGTCATAGTATATTCTCACTGCAGCTGTTGCGCTATTATATATATTTCGGAGAAGAGTCGTGTACCTATGATCAATACTGCAATCTGTTAGAGCTCTCAACATGAAACTACGCTATACTAAGTCAAATGCTTTTTTAAAGTCGCCAAATAATATTGTCAATGGCTTGTTGTATTTTATAACTTTCTCTATTGAGGATTTTATTACTTGTAGATGGTCATTTGTTCCAAAGCCACTCCTAAATCCAGATTGCTGTAGTGGTTGGTGAAAATCTAGCTTAGGTCCCAGTCTGTTCTAGTCCCGGTATTTCCCAGTATTTATTCTAAAAAGGGGTTATATAAATGAGATAACAAGGTCTGTAGTTTCCAATTTCTGTTATATCTCCCTTTTTTATGCAATATTATCATAATGTCACTATTCAATTTTTCTGATGTAATTCATTCAAAGAGACAAGCATTATAAAGAGTTTTTAAAGCTTTTATAACGCACTCGCCTCTTAGTTTTATCATTTCACTTACAATTCCATCTTCTCCATGTATTTTTTTGTTCTTTATACCTTGTAACGCTGATTTAAATTGCTCTTCGGTTATATCTGGAAGTTCCTCTGATCCTTGCTTTTGTACTGCTCGTATTTCTACCTCTGGAATATGAGCATCTTTACTATATAATATTATGTGTTCTTGTTATTCATGTATGACATTTCCTTGTTGATTATTATACTGATAAATATTCCTCGTTCCTGTATTTAACTTTCGTTTTAGAATTTTTAGGCTTTTGTTTTGTTCTGTGGTATTAGCTGTTTCTTTAGTGTTAAAGTTCCTTATGCCATTCCCTACGGTTTTTGAAATTGTTTTGTTTAAATTCTTAAACTCTGCAATGTTCTTTGTGTGCTTATCTTTTATTTCCTTTTTTTGCTTTAAGTTTCTTTTGTCTTCTGTAACTTTTTCATGTTTCCTTGTTTGGTTGGCTCTTCTATGCCTTCTTTAGGGCGTTCACTAACATTTCGTTAAGCTGTTCAATATTTGTTTCCTATGGCACGTCTTTCTGTAGGTTACTCTTTATTTCTTCCTGATATGCCCTTGTGTTAGTAATCGCAGTAAATGTGACATTTTTAGTTACCTTATTTCTTCTTTCCTTCTCTACATGCAAGACTATATTCACTTTTACCATTCTATAGTCACTTCCGGTTGAATATTGATTTATTACAGTTACATCTTGAACAGCGTCTTTCTTGTTAGTAAATATATGGTTATTTTCGTTCTTGTTTAAGCCATTTGGTGATTGCTAAGTCCACTTTCTTTGGGGACTTTTTTTTAAATGAATGTTTATGACATATAGCCTATTCAAGTCCAATAGAGGTTTAAGTACAAACTCCGAATCATCTTGCTTGTGACTTATTTTGGGGTTTAGGTCTCCAATCAGTATAGTATAGAATATTTGGTGGTTACCTCCGTTATATTGTAGTATAGAAAACACGTAACATCTCAGAGTTAATACTTTCAGTTTTATTCTAAGGTGTCTATTACAAGAAATTGCTTTTATTTTTACTAACGAATTTTTTGATATTTCTTTCCTAGCCTTTATTTCTTGTCGAGCTTACTACTACTATTTCTTAACCCTTTCTTTCGGTACATGGTCAAAATATATTTTTGTTTGTATTTTTGTTTTCTTTGTTATTAACACTCATTTTTATATTAATTTTAGCGCTTATTTTTTACAGTAACTGTGTTTAGTAATAGTTGAAGTTGTTCAGCAGAGCTTGCCATAATCATAGTGTTATCTGCGTATCTTATGTTGTTAATAGTTCTACCTTTAACCGTAGGATGCACGACTGGACCGTTCTTTATATTTTCATAACATGAGTAAAAAATACCCGACCAGTATATTGGCTTTTATTGAGCAATTTTTTTAATGATACATTAAAACAGATAAAAGTAAAGAAACCTAAATTTACCAGCATGTTTTGCATACCTAACTTGAATGTGCTTTGCAAAGAAATGCATTACACTTGGCACAAACACTTCACATTTTTAATCATTTTTGAATAAACCTCATTCTAGGTGTCAATTTTCACAAATTTTGTTATTCTTTAAGAATATGTTTTTGAAGTTTTCTCTTTTCGGCTCTTTTTTCATGTACCTATCGTCGGAGTGTTTAGTCAAAAATAAAATAAATGCATTGAGAGCCCCTGCATCCATCATATTATTTTAGATAACAACTAGCCATCTTTTTGTTTGTCTATTACATGTGTAATTTGCAGTTTTCTGATCCATTATGTCACACCTCCTTATCTTTTACTGTAAAAATTTATAATTTCTGGTTCCTGTTTTCTGTTTTGTAAATATGTTTTTTATTATGGAGAATGCTTAGCAATATCACAGCATATAGTATCCGTTGAAAAGTTCGGTGTTGGGATTAAGTCCTTCTTCTTCTTAACATGCCATACACCAAAGTGCGTAGGCGACTATCTCATTACTAGAATTCTGTTCTTGGCGGCGTGACACAGCTCGCCTGTATTGTGTATTCCTGTCCATTCTTTAATATTCCTTAACCAGGATAATTGTTTGCGGACGGCTCCTCTCCTACCTTCGATCTTCCCTTGTAGGATTAACTGTGGTATTTCATATTTTGCTCCTCTCAATATGTGCCCAAGGTAACCAATCTTGCGTTTTTTAATTAATTCAAAGAGTTCTCTCTCCACGCCGGCTCTAGGATTAAGTCCAGAAGTGTACAAATTTACCATTTGGATGTTGATCTTAAATGGTATTGTGTTATTGTCTATCTATTAATTGACTATTAGTATAACCAATTTAAATACACATATTTGGCTGTATAAAAATACCTGCAAGCAATCTTATGTTTGTAGTTATTTTTCAGTTAAAAACATACTCAACATATTGATGCATATATTATGAAGACATTATGACAAGTTATGTAATTAATATACCTAACACAAAAAGAAACTTACTTACATTTTTAAATTTTAATGTTAAACAAAACTTTTATCTAAGAGTTAAAATCGACTAAAAAAATCAGTAATAATCGGGTTTCATTTATCAAGACACACAATAAATATTAACACTAAATGTTTGATACTTTTCACGAAAAAAAAATTTAAAGGACCTGATCAAAGATATACTGTAGATGGGGATATTTTTATCGCACATGTAATTTTAGTTTAATATGAAAGTATCCCCAATGTTATTCACTTTGAAAACATATTTTGACAAATATTATTTTATTATGACTTTTTAGGGTAAAAAAAATTATGAAACTTACAGAAAATAATGTATTTGATGATAATGAAATGAAACTGCACTTCAACAACTTAAAAACTACGAATTTTACAGAAAAATAAGGTATGTTAACGTGTTTCAAATTAAACTAAACTTCAACTAATTTAATGTCTTTTTTAAAAATGCATTTGGTGCTTCCATCTAAACACTCTATAGATGCGGGATTTGGTAAAAATTCAACTATATCCTCCTTACTTATTTGGGATATGTCGGCATCAATCATCTTAAATTCTGTCTTGCTGGGTTTTATGGATTTATAGCCTATGACTATTACTTCCGGCTCTAACTCCAAAATTTTACAGACATAGATATAGGTTTTTTTTCCTCTCTGAGATAAGAATTTTGCTAAAATATATCTACCTGCTTGAACCTTATCTACTTCAGACTGCACTTCGTAGTTTTCTTCATTTTCTAACAAGTCTGATTCATTTTCGGACTCGGATTCATCTGACTGTGATATGTGGCTTTCTTTATCTGAACTATCTTCTGATTGCTGCTCAATTATTGCTGTTGACACACTAGCTCCGGGAGCTACATCTAGTTTCTTTTTTCTTGTTTTTGGTCTCTCTGGTCCTCCAAATCTTTGCTTCTTTAGAAGTGCAGTTAATGAATTTTCAACGGCGTCCGTGGGATCTTGTGGAGCGTCATCTGTTGGCAATTTCTTATAAACTTCACCCGGGCAAAACGGATAAATACCAGTATAACGAAAGGAGCTAATTAAGTTTCGCTTTACTGCTGACGCAATTTTATCCGTTTGTTGGGATGGACCACCTTTCGAAATTTGAGGAGTGACTTCGTCAAGAGTTTTTAATGTTTTGCTTAAAAGAGATGAAAACATATCTTTTGGAACTGTACTTAGTCGCAAATTTTGTAATTTCCAATCCGTTAACGTCGTCCTCCAAGCCTGTTTCATTGGCCTGAAAAAGCCCACGTCCAGTGGTTGGCACAAATGGGTAGAATTTGAAACTAAGCCTATGAAGTCAATTTCATGTTCAGCATACATCTTAAGAACTTTAACATCCATGTGTGACGACAAATTATCTCCTATCAAAGCTTTTCTTCCTTCTAAACGTCGTGCATGGGGTAAAAAGTAAGTTGTGAACCAGTCTCTAAAAGTTACGCCATCTATCCATCCACTTTGAGTACGATTATACCTCGTCCCTTGGTTGCAACATGGTTTATCGCAGCAAGGTAAACCACGTGGTCCATTTTCCTTCCACGTATCATACAGGTGAATGCTTTTATAAATGACGTAGGGAGGGAGAAGAGTTCCGTCTGCAGCAGCACATACCATAATAGTGGTACAACTTTTGGAGTGATTCATCACTTTTTCGGGGTACTTAATGCCTCTTTTGTATATGCAACGTTTTTTCCCTGGATCGTCTGACAAATTAGATTCGTCATAGTTGAAAATGTTGGAACTGGGCAAATCTTTAATTACTGGCTCCAAGTTATTATAAAACTCTTCTAGTGTAACTCTTGAAACAGCAGCTCTAGCACGTTTAATATTTGTTGCTAGTCGTTGTCCAAACGAATCCTTATGCCTATTAAGTAGGCTGTATGCCCAGTCAATACCAGGCAGATTATTTTGAAATATAGCCACGTTTTTTCCTTGTTGATCCAAAAACCATTTTGCCATCATTCGTAGGTCCTGAATAGATAAAGGAAAGCCCCAGTCAGCACATTTAGCGGCTGCTTTTAAAATTGCTGCCTCCTCTCCTTTGGTGAAAATAGTAGGACGTCCGGGGGTGCCAATATGTTTTCCTTTATATCTGTTATACAGGGTACCAAAGGGAATATTATATTGTCTTGATGCTTCCCTAATAGATAGTGTACCTTCAACTACCCGTTCAATGGCTCTTTTCAAATTTGCTGGAGGGTAATCAGCGTAACTTCTGCTGCCAAGTTATCTTTTATGCTTACGGGGCATTTTCCTGCAAGAAAGAATACGTTTAAATAATATTTATTTGATTAATCATCTGTTCGAAAAAACGATTATACGGATCGTCTGAGGTAACATTGATCACACGATCAATGTTGCCAATGTATTGATCAATGTTTCCCCCAGTAATTTCACGCCGTACTCTTAATCACTCCCATAACCTGCTTACGTTGTTTTCAGTGAGATTCATGATCAAAGTACTTCTAATCACTACATGAAAGAATACGTTGTATAAACAATATACTTACCGTGATATGTACGAAGTTTTTCACTTAACAAAATTGATGTTAAACTCAATACTCCAAAAAAATGCTTGTACTTCTAGCACACGCGTGTGGATCGGTATCGAATGGTCATAAATACTAAATAACAGTAACATTGCTGCCGACTAGGCAAAATTCGGTTATCGGCAGTGGCTAAGCTTACACGCCTAAATAATTAATTTTTAAAGTTTTGATCAAAATAACCCCCGAGTTCAAAGTATCCCCAATCTACGGTAAACATAAAACTTATACAAATATAAATTATTCTTCGAACGAAGGATCCTGAGAAGAATATTTGGTGGCATCTGTGAAAATGGTGTTTGGGGAAGGAGGTACAACTACGAGATATATCACAGATATAAACATATATTTGGTGGTAAAGACGTAGTATCGTTTATAAAAATAGGAAGACTAAGATGGGCAGGACATCTGGCAAGATGACAGCAGAACAACCCTCCTAGAAGAATCCTTATGTCACAACCTGTGGGAAGTAGAAGTAGGGGTAGACCAAAACTCAGATGGAGGGATGGTGTAGATGAGGATGGTAGACAAATAGGCGCAGCAAACTGGCAACAGTTGGCAATGGATAGAACTGACTGGCGTAATAGACTTGGGAAGGTCGAGGCTCTTTCATAGGGCTGTAGCACCAATGATGATGATGAAATTATTATTCAGTATTGGCGTCTGTTTCATTCGTACAGGCTTCAATACGACACCCCTTACTTCCGATCGACAAATTGATGTAATTCTAATACATGTCATTCCACTCTATAACTATGATTACTCAAAGTTTTTGTAATGTTTATGGATCTGCTTGCAGTATCTTAATTTTCCCCTGAGTATATCTACAACCAAGTTCAGTTTCCAAAAACTAGTTGTCTCGTTGACTTGGTTGTCTCGTTAGGTGTAAAGGCACGTTGTAAACAGTAAAAGACGTATACGTCATTTCAAAACATTTTGAATAAAATCCTTTATAAAAAGGTATATAAAAAACCCAGTTGGGCTATGTTGCATTGACAAAACGTTTTCGGAATAAATATTCCATCATCAGTGTCAAGTTAATACATGGATGTAGCCACTAAATATGTGGGTAAAAACCCTTTAAAAATAATTAAATAAGATTTGATCTACATTATGTCTAATTTACATTTAAGATGTTAAAGTTACCGTTGGATAGGTAACAGAGCGTCATATGACTCTACATTAGTTGCGAGTCCTGAGACGGTATGTCTACGAGGACTTTGGCAAAGCAACTTTGTCAGTTGCTTTGACAAAGTCCTCGTAGACATACCGTCTCAGGACTCGCAACTAATGTAGAGTCATATGTCTCCCTGTTACCTATCCAACGGTAACTTTAACATCTTAAATGTAAATTAGACATAATGTAGATCAAATCTTATTTAATTATTTTTAAAGGGTTTTTACCCACATATTTAGTGGCTACATCCATGTATTAACTTGACACTGATGATGGAATATCTATTCCGAAAACGTTTTGTCAATGCAACATAGCCCAACTGGGTTTTTTATATACCTTTTTATAAAGGATTTTATTCAAAATTTTTAATATATGGTATACAGCCAAATACAGGAACTTTGTTTCCTTGTGGATTTCAAAACAGTTTTACAATTTGTGTAAGACTAGTACCAACAAAGTTTTATTTGTCATTTACTAGCGATAGCATGTATTTATATTTTTGCATTTTGCCCTAGACCATTACGGATTCTCTTTGGTAAAGGACTCTTTGTCCAGTTAGAGTAAGTTTTTTCCATTAATTTGGATTCTTTAAACTATATTTCTTTAGATTGATTATTTACTAAAATAGTTGTCCTAATCTCATCAAATAATAAAAGATTTTTGATCGGTATTGCTGCAACTTTAAGGGTTTTTCGGTAGACTTAAGCCACGATATTTATTGTGGCGTGTAATTAAGGACAAATATTTTCTTGCATTTAAATTTTCCGATTGCGTATCTAATAATTTGGTAATAATTTTCAATTTATAATGGCCTAGTTACAAATTTGTTAAGCAGTTACTCTTAAAAAAAATATAAATATAATACCCTAGTCAGGAAAGGAAAAAAGCCGAAAAACACTTATTTAGGTATTTAAACGTCCTAAAAGGTACATGATAGAGCTAGAGCAGAGATGGAGCTCAAAATATTATGATTTATAAAATTCCTGAATATAACTCTAATGTTTTAAATCACATTAGCTATGACAAATATCAGGTGTGTGAGGTCTTTCGTTTACTTGGCTTACAGCAAGAAGAATCCACCATCTCACATGTTATCCGAGTTGGCAAAGTGTCCAGTTACAATCAAGCTAGACCAGTCAAAGTTATAATGCAATGCTAACACGGTGAAATTGGCTCTTAAGCTATACTATTAATATATAATATATATATATAAGCTATAATATTAATATATAATATATATAAGCTATACTATTAATAATTAGCCACTGAATTATGTTTCTTCTATTTGGGATTTGGGTGTTATTTTCGATGAGAAGCTTACTTTCTGTGACCACATAAACTATATTTCAATAAAGGTATCTAAACTTCTTGGTTTCGTTACTCGGAATTGCAAGTATTTCTTCATTAATTCAATATGATCAGTGTATTGTTTTTTTTTAGTATGTAAGATTTTAATACTGATTTTATATTATAAATAATTTCAAGTTTTTAATCCTAACTGTAATATTTTATATTGTAATTTAAACTGTTAATGAGATTATCCCGTGTATTAAATAAATAAATAAAATAAATGATGGCAATTTTATAAAGACGTGCAGCTAATTTTGCTTTTTTAATTGATTAAACAGTCCTAAAATGTAAAAAAAATTGTTTGTCTATAAAATGGTTTTTATACATTTTAGAGAAAAATTTTTACTTTAAGAGTTTAAACAATTGACCGAGATAATTGAAATAAACCGTTATTCTTTCAGTAATTTATAAATGTTAATAGCCCGGTTTTTTGAATAGTGATATTAACAATACCACTCAAAATTATGGCAGTTAATTAGTTATTGAAGTGTGCTTGATTTCAAAGAGATTAACCAAATAATTTATAAGTTATTCAATTTGTTTATCCTGGAGAGCGATTACTTAAACAACTGTACTTTTCCAAAGAGTCACTCTTAATATACTTTATTAATCAAAATTGATTTTCTGAGGCTTCATTTTTACGGTATTTAAAAAAAAGTTTAACAGTTTAATATATTTGTTATTAAAAATTGATATTAATATTTTTATATTATTATTTAGATTTATTATTTTGTTTATAGCTTATAAACATTTATAATAACTTTGATATTTTTTATGTAACACGCTTGTATGTAGTCTCAATGAAAAGCTGTTGAAAAACATACTTTCCAAAATAAAACACAATTTTTTATGAACAATAACAATAAACAAGCCGAGATATTGCAGCTGAGAGTTCTCATTACTGACGGACTATATTACATGGCATAATATAAAAAAAGTTAAACATTTATAAATAGTTACTACAAAAATAAGAGTTGTCTTAACCAAATCTCCAAGTTAAAGAACTTTTAATGATCTACAACTTTTATTTTAACCACTTTTCTCTAAAATGTTTAGGAAGTGTTTTAAGGCAAAAAATATTTTTGTTATTCTTTATAACTGTTAAAAAACCAAAACAAAATCATCTGTACGTCTTAATGGATTTTTCGTCAGCTGCCTCTCTTATACCTTTTAGAGCTTTCCGATTTTACGTGAAATAAATGATTTTTAGACTTAAAGACTGGTCTATAAGTACCTGTGGTTATCATGGGTCTTTTATTTTTCAGTCGATTTTAATCAAAATTCTCGAATTTTTTTCAAATCCAAGAGACATCACTATCTTTAACTATAACCTAAGCAGTAACTTCTGTATGCCCTTTATTGAATAAAATAACAATTCTAGCTTTTATAAATTCTGTTATGGAGTTCGGCCCTGGTAGCTATCAAATCTACCACGTTATCAGCTGTCCCGAAATATAGTCATTTTAAATGGTAAAAACAAATCATAATTTAATTTTTATACCTCTACTACAAATTTAAGTGCAAGAACAAAATAACCTTTAAATATTACCTACGTAAAGAGATAACAAAAATTCCAGTTGGGTCTTGACCAGTTTTTTGGACCGGCCACAGGTCCGGCTCAACTTCTGATCAAGAAAATTAATCAAATGACTTTATACAACAATAATACTATACACAACTCCACTAAATACAGTTACTCAGATGTCGTAAATTATTTTAAACATCCAACAAAACAACAAGCAATAGTCATTTCCAGCATTAAAGGTACAAAAATCCATGATTACGTCTTAGCTGTTGGATCACTAGTGGGTCCAGTTAATGTACTTTTTGCCTCCAGAATTGCTAACAATAGGATATGCATATACCTCTCTTCAAAAAACACTGTTGATGCTCTTGTTCATTCTTATAAATATATCGAAATAAATGGATGTCAAGTCGAAGTAAGAAGAAAAATTTCTCCAGCCCAGAGACTTCTAATATATAATGCATGTCCTACAATTCCGAACGAAATAATTGAACAAGAATTACAAAAATTTGGTATTTACACTGTATCCAAAATGACTTTTCTTCGAGTAGGTACGTCTGAAAGTGAGTACAGTCATGTTCTGAGCTTTAGAAGGCAATCAGTCATTACACCCCTGGAAAATATGTCTATTCCTGACTTTTTTACCATAAGTCATGAGAATACTTCGTACCGGATATTGCTCTTCATAGACGGATTCAGTTGCTCCAATTGTAAAACCATTGGTCATCAAGAATCAGAATGCGCTCACAATTCAAACCAAACTAATTCAACTACCCTCTTAGATTCAACCCAAACCACATCATCATTATCTAAACCTCATGAACCTAATGATACCCCTTCAACTCCCCTCTCAGATTCAACTCAAACCACATCACTAATGAACCTAATGATAAAATATATCAATCTACGGAAACTGACCCCATCCAAAACATATCTAAAGATAATCCAAACACTTCGTCTTCTTCTTCCAAAACAACATCACCAGCTGTAAATAACACTGAAAATACTACGGAAATCAACCTCATCCAAAACATGTCTAAAGATAATCCAAACACTTCGTCTTCTTCTTCCAAAACAACAGCACCAGCTGTGAATAACACTGAAAATAATACGACACCAGAAACAACAATAACCTTAAATAATGCAGTCAATTCTAAACAGCTAAAAAGACATAACATGTCATCTCCTGAAATTAACGAAGACAACCCAAAAACCGACTCCACCGACTTATCCGTTTTTAATACCCCTAAACAATATAAACCAAAAAAGAAACACAAAACCTCTTCCAAAACCCCCCGCGAAGATGTCATTCACTCCCTAGAATCCATCAAAGACAAAATAGAAAATAGATTACCTCCTTTTATACTAAATTTAAATGAAATATATGATTTTATGGAAAATGTTTTAAACTCTCATAACCCTGAATTAACGTCTAAAGATTACCCCAATGAACCAGAAGAACTAATTCAGGTCTTTAATTTTGTTTATTGTTACACACTAAATTCTAGGTTAAGAAATAATATCACCCGACTAAAGAAAAAAATAAGCCCTAAACCTTTTTCAGCTGATGAAACTGACGAATCATCACTAGTTGAAGGATAATCAAGGGATGAATAATTCCCCCTAAACTATATAGGGAAAATATCAGCCCAAAAACAACATCTAGTATTCTCTCAAATTTGCCATCCCAGTATTGGTTCTACAAAACTAACTAAAAATAGTACTCCCCTTATAAAACGAATAAAATCTTCTTACTTTGATATGGATAAGCTAAATCGATCTCCACAAGTCAGTGTAAATTTTCCTCCATGGACAATACAACCACTTACCATTGACTTAACCTTCACAAAATACCCCAAATCAACTACAAATCCGATTTTCATTAAATACTTGTACTCCGAAGTGATACCTCATTATCCTTATTATCTCCAAATTTTTCAGTGATGCCTCTAAAGTTCATGACGGACATGCTGCTGCATACTACTGTAAATACACTACTCACACTATATCCATACCTACAAACTGCTGCATCCTCACAGGCGAGATCAAAACCATTTTGGAAGCCTTAATTTTCTTCAAAACGCGTAGTGAGAATAAATGTGTCATCATCACTGACTCATTAAATGCTCTATTAGGTGTAAAACAAATATACCCTACAAATTCAATATTTCGGGCTATAAAAAATGAGATAAATATAATTCAATCATCTCGAAAACAAGTAGCATTTATCTGGTTACCGTCGAATGTAGGAATAGCTGGAAATGAGAAAGTGGACAACCTAGCAAACACAAGTCGAATAAACTCACAATACACAGCCAAATCAATAAATTACCCATACTCCGTTCTCAAAAACCTAATTAAAGACCACTGTATGGACATATGGCAAGACTACTGGAAAGATTCGGGAACCAAACTATATGAAATTTATCCCCTTGTGAAGACCATCTTGAATAATCCATCCAATAGAAGGGACCAAGTAATAACTAACCGACTAAGAATTGGACACACTGCACTGACTCATAAATTCTCAATCAACAAAGAATCTTCTCCAACATGCAGAAACTCTTCTCTCCCATTGACGGTGAAGCATATTCTGATTGACTGCCAGTACCACGAAAAGAGAAGAAGAAAATATGGAATCTCAGATGACATCAAAACCACTTTAAACATAAACACTGGCCATGTAATAAATTATTTAAAAGATTTACGTTTATATACATCTAGTTAATGTAAATAAAATGAACTCTTGTGTACGTTACTCCGCTAATAACCCTGCGTGGTTGATGTGGATTATATGTTTTTTCTAAATAAAAAAAAAATTCTGTTATGACTTTTTAATTCATAATCTACTAAAATATATTACAATGCGGACGTACTTGTGTTATTCGCAAAGCACACATTTCCAAGAATGCATTAGCCACAATTAAATTTCTCAAAATGGTTTACATTTGAAAAACAAGCAATTATTTTCTTGCATTTATCTACAGCTAGAAAGTAACGGTAAAAGTTTCAGATAACAAAGTTTGGGAGGTTTTTCAGATGATATGCATAACTTGATTGTGTAAAATATCTAGTTAATTTTAAACCTATTATTTTGATATATTTGAATTCAAGTTTTTTATGATCTTCATTTTAAATAAGATACAATATTAATCGTATAACTATAATTTTTATCAAATTTATATCATAGTCTAGTAAAGGAAACTACTTGCTGAAGTAAATTTATAACAAGGTTTCATAACCTTGTTATAAATTTACTACAGCACTTCTAGATGAGCAGCAACTAAGCTCTAAATATTACATAATTAGAATGCAGGTGCGAGTGTACTCTATATACTGTGAATGTTAATTTAATTGATTAAGTTTGGTGTTAAAACAGATGTTTTCATTTTCGAGACAGCTGTGTAAATATCTTAATTCCAAAATTACTCCATTGTCCTAGGAGGTAACTAAAATTAGGTCTTGTATTAAACATATTTATTTAAATGTTAAATTAGAATTGTCTAAATACTAAGAGAGCAAAAGGCTTTCAGTAATAGTTTGTAGAGAAATTAATATATCTAGACATCTATCCGATTAATTTAATCGAAATAATCATACAAAAATAAAATTTAGATCCTATAGATTAGGTATGCCTGCCCATCCGTGGAATTTGGAATGGAACCAGACGAGTTCCTATTCAGCACAGCAAAAATTGTCAAAACGGAAATATTCACATCCGATTTTAAGAAAATTAAGTGTAAAATTTCGGGCCTTTAAATGCTTTTTAAATGCATTAATTTTTTCGAATCCTGAGAAAACTAATTTAAAAAAATATTTTAAAAAAATATAAAGCCAGAATGAAAGATTACATTATTATAGAGGGTCAAAAGTCCCTGAATACCTCTATAATGTTTATTTTAATGAATTACAGGGGTGGAAAAGAAGAGGAAATTGAGTGTGATTTTTAATTTCCAATATCTCTTTATTTTTCAATTTATCTTTCCAATTTTATTCTAAAGGACTTTTGGCTCTGGATAATAATGTAGTTTTTTATATATATGTAAAAACGGATTGATTACGGCTGTCGCCGCTTCTCCGCCCCAATTTCCATATTTTTCTGTCATGCAGTTGCCTCTTCTAAGTCTTTTGCCGCCATTGCTTCATCAATATCGTTGCGCCAACTTTTCCGTGGTCGTCCTCTCTTTCTTATTTCAGGAGGGATCCCTTCCAGTACTTTTCTAGGCCATCTGTACTCTGACATTTTTGTAACATGTCCGAACCAGATTAATTGTTTTCTTTCTATGTCATCATTGATATTTCGCTCCATTTTCATTTCGTTTCTTATTTGTTAATTTCTAACTCACTCCAGTTTCGATCTACCGTCGCTTCGTCTTAGATAATCCATTTCTGTCTTCATAAGTTTGTTTCTATTAGCTTTGGTGACGTCCCATACTTCCGAACCGTAAAGTGTAATACTTTGGAGTATACTACCGTAAATGTGTTTTTTGGTTTCTCGTCGAATTGTTTTTTGCCAGAGAAGAGAGTTTAAGGCACGGGTCGCTGCTCTGCTCTTGTTTATTCTTTCCCTGGTTTCATCTGCGCTATTTATCTTCTTGTTGAAAATGACCCCCAAATATTTTCAGGATTGCACGACTTTGATTTTGTCGTCTTCCAAGACTAGGTCACATATTTCATCTGTTCCCACTGAGAGATATTCACATTTTGTCATATTCATGTTTAGACCTGCCACCTCATATTTTTCTTGCAGTTTTCTTACCATATAGCTAAGATCGTAGTTGTCTTCGGCAATTACTACCTGGTCATCCGCAAAGAAAAGTGTATATAGCGTGTTTTCTTGCACCGTTATTCCCATGTTTCTACATTTTTTTACCCATTTCACTAAGGATCTGTCCAAATAGATTTTAAATAAGGTGGGTGACAGACAGAAGCCTTGTCTTAGTCCCTTTGTTGTTTGAAAAGGACAGGTGATTTCTTGTCCCATTTTAATTCTTGGAAAGGCGCCCCAAAACTATAATTAAAATTTGCTTTAAAATAAAAGTCGTATGTTACTTTAGGCGTATAGTTTTTATCAACAACCTTTTTCCGGTTCACTCACTTGCGAATAAAATTCATGCATCTTTTTAACATTAAGATCAGGAGACAAATAAAAACGGGACGTTTTCACTCGGCTGTAGTGTGATTCACGTCGTGGAAAACTTTTTATGTGATTATCTACCTTCTGCAGTAAATCTTTTGAAATGCGGTTTTTTTTATTTTTATGTTTACCTTGTTTGCTGTTCGGGGGTGTAATGTGGGTACTGCGCAAAGTTTTAGCCATATTATCCACTCGTTTTTTGGATATCCCGTGTATTGCTCCGAATTAACTCCTACAAACTCGTATTTTTTCAATATCCAGCTTAATATAGTACCTGTGAGCACAATTACGCCTCTCTCGCTCACCAGTTTTAGCTCGAATTCTGGCAACATTGCTTATTGTTATTAAACCACCCAAGTAGATAGTTTAAATCTGTTTGTATCCTATTTCAATAAAGTTTACTAAAACAGCTTGCCTCTGTTCTTCGTTCACCTTTCAAAACATCTTAACATACATTCACAATTAGGTCCACTTTGCCTAGGTCCCACAATACTACCTTTCCAGTTAACATAACTTTTTCCTTCTGCAATACAGTTTTTCTTAATGTTCCGTTTCCACTTAGCTGGATCAACACTTTTCTATTCTTCGCAAAAGAAACACTCTGAAACTCGTTTTTGAACTGTATTGACCGGAAGCTTGTGTTTTTTTAGACGCTTTCTTTTCACTGAAGGCCCTGCTTCACCAGGATCAGAGCTTTTTCCGATTCGGATGGATTATACAGATCAGACGAACCTCTACTAAACATACTAACATTATCAAAATCAGATTCTGTACCACTTATGATACAAATAAATAATAAAAAAACTTAAAAAATAAATAAACAGGTTGTATAGAAACACACGTGGTCAACTTTCGTAAAATGCACTTCGAGAATACGTTAGACCGTTAGAGCAATGGACTTCAAATGACTTAATCATAGACTGAATACTAAACTTAAACTTCGGTTAATTCCATTCGAGGCCAAGCTAACGATTACAGCCGAAGCGTCTCGATGTTTGGCGAAAGAAGGGGGCAGCTCCAAAGCTGCATCCTTCTTGCAGCAAACAATTTCGGAGGCAGGTACATAAACAGTTATAGGTTTACCATTCATAAATGGACCTGCTTCTTTCTTGCACCAATCGATTCAATTAATTTTTTACATAATAGGCATTTATAAACTAAAATTTGATCAAAAATGGAGCTGCCCCCTTCTTGCAGCAAGGTCCTCAATTCGAAGAAGTATTGGACGACCGCTCAAAATATGGATTGATAACTTTCCATAGAGGTATTAATCTGCCAATGAAGCAGCACTGCTTATAGAGAGGAAGAAGAACGTAGTATACTGATTGAGATATAACTTTATATGTCACATCATATCTGTATCCAATCATTTACATTTTATTAATTTCTCAAATCGTATAAATATATAACATGTAAGACTAACAACGAATAGAACCTTAGCTATTTGAGAGCTTATCTAAAATTTCTACGGTTTTTTAATAAAACTAGTTTTGATAATTGTGAATCAATATAACTTTGGTGCTACACATTTGGCCTCTGTACCAAATTGGTGTTTTAAAATTCTTCTAGTTTCATATTGCCCGCAGTAGTTAATTATTGGCAAATAAATATTTTTAACTTATAAACAATATTTTTAAGAATTACTGTATACCAATTGTTTTCAAAGCGATTCGATAAATATTCAAAAGTCATTTAAATCAGTTTTACTTTCTAATTAAAATTTTGTTTATCTTAATTAAACTTTCAGTTTATAAAGTCCGTAATGACTTTCGAAAGAAAAAAAAAGTTATAATGAGTTGTTATAAATTTTACTTGTTATTTAAAGCATGGTAAATTTACGCAAAATAAGACATGATTTCAAAGGTAGGTTTTTTTCCTTAATATAACTTAATAAAACCTTATCTACATAATTCTTATATCGTGTATGGAAAAAAATTAAGATATGACCTAAAACATGCCCTCCTTCTTTTGGGTGGGTTTGTTAGTCACTCCCGCACAAGAATTCCATAAGAATCATAAGTAATCTAACTTTTGTTAGAGGTTATACAATTATTTTATTTTTTAACAATAGAGTACTAACGTACGTAAATTTTACGTACCGATTTTAATCTGATAGCTACTGAAAGAACACTAAACGTGGCAATACTTAGTTGCGTCGGCTATGCTATCAAAGCATAGATATAAAGTCTTCCTTATGTTTTGATGCTATCCTCACGTCATTGTCAATAAAATAAATGAATGCTCGCTTTGATTTTAGTTTGGGTTAGGCTTTGACGGTAGTATTCATATAACCCCATACGTAAAAGGCACGTGTGGTTAGTATCCGCGTAAAAAGTTTTGTACGTAATTGTGACGTGTTGGTATTATTAACGTATACATAAATAAGATGTACCCTATTACTGAAAAAGAATTAAAGGAAATTATAAATGTGTGGTCGGCGGACAAAAGCAGACAAGTCCAAATTTGAGTTTTTTCAGGAATTGATAAAAACTATTTTAAAATTAAACGCATGAGTAAAGTAAAGTAGCTTTTATTAATTGAAATTATGCATATAGGATACTTGTATTACATTGCAAATTAAAAACAACATAAATGTAAAAAATTTGGATTTTGCTGACTTGTCCAGTTAGGTACGTCTTTCTTTATTGACTAATAAATATAATATTATTATAATTACGAAATAAACATTTAAAAAATATAATTTTACAAGAACAAAAGCTTCTTCATCATCACTTACAAGATCGGGGTGAATATTTTGAGTTGTAGCATTCGTATGCAAGCTTTGATAAAAACTGTGAAATAAGGTAGGAATTAGAGGCAATAGCGAGATAATGTCTGCTTTTTTCTCTCTAGAAATATTAACTGGTGGATTAGTTATAATTGGAACATCCGAAGGTAGTTGATCGCTTCTTCTGTTGAAATCAATAGTCATAAATGGATCTTCTCTATTAAGGCTGTCTTTGAATTCAACGGTTGCCAAGTCTTTCATATATCAAAACTATCTTTTGTCCAGCCATCAAAATTGACAACCATCAGTATCTTTATTTCTTAGTACCATGCAACCTTTAAGTAAAGATGAGAAATCAAAGAAGTCTGTGACATTTCCATAACAGTGAATTTAGAGCTACTTGAACGTACAAGTTGTATCCAGTCATGAGGGTGAAACATGTTATTATCAGTTTTCTTTTTTTTTTTCTCAATTATACTGTGATTAGTATCTACTTCCGAGTGAATGTGACCTGGTACCATAAACTTATGCTCTATTAGCTTAATATTAGATGAGGATTTATGCAAGGCCCATCTTTTGTAAAGCTCCAGCTTTCTACTCCATAGAGAAGGACACTAAAGACGTACCATCTAAGAATTCTTATGCGTATATTGATACTTAAAGATAATTTACAGAGAATCTTCCTAAGGCTGTTGAAAGAGCTTGGCTTTTTCAATACGAGTTTTTATTTCGTAGCTGTGATCTCAAGTACCCTTAATATTGCAGCGCAAATAGCATATTTTTCCACTCTTTCTAACGGTGTATAGCCTATTGTAATTTGGGCGTTTATGTTGGTGTTATTACAAATAATTATTATTTTTGTCTTTTTGCAATTTAGTTTTAGGCCGTATTTGTGACATGCTTCTTTAACGTTATCAATCATCCTTTGAAGCTCCTGCGCAGTATTTGCCAGCAACACCGTATCATGTTCATATCTAATATTGTTTATAAGTTGGCCATTTACAGCAATCCCATCTTCTGATTCGTTCAAGGCCTCTCTAAAGATGTTTTCAGAGTATATGTTACATAATGCCGGTGACAATATGCAACCCTGCCTAACTCCTTTTTTGACTGTGAAGATCTCGGACAGTTCATTTTCTAATCATACTGTTGCTTTTTGTTGGAGATATAAGTTTGAGTTCAGTCTTATATCCTTACCATCGAGTAATGATGGTTTTAGGATATCGATTAGTTTCCCATGTGGAACTTTATTAAATTCCTTCTCGAAATCAATTAAACATGCATACACATCGCAGTTGACATCCCTGGCTCTCTGTATTAGAACTTGTAAACTAAAAAGTGCTTCCCTCGTTCCGAGTCCTGCTCTGAATCCAAATTGAACTTTACTCAAGTGTTCTTCTAATTTGGTGTAAGTGGTGTTATACAAAGTTCCCTTGCTTTCTCTGTGAATGGGACAGTAGAGACAGAAAGCAACACTACATTAAAAAAGTTTGGCCCTTGAGAAAAACCTTACAGGTGGGGGTTAAAAATGTTGAGGGGAAAAGCCTTGTGGATCCCAAAAAGGTATTACTACCACCACTCCACCTTAAGTTGGGGTTAATGAAACAATTTGTAAAGGCGTTGCCAAAAGAAGGAGAGTGTTTCAAGTATCTTTGTGGACAGTTTCCTGGTTTATCCGAGGCAAAACTAAAGGAAGGAGTCTTTGTCGGACCAGACATTAGAAAACTGATGAAAGATCCCAATTTTATGAACAAAATGGAAACAAACGAAAAAGCAGCATGGACATCTTTTAAACTAGTTGTTACCGGTTTCCTAGGAAACAAAAAAGATCCTAACTACAAAACAATCGTCGCAGACATGCTCGACAACTTTAAGAAGCTGGGATGTAACATGAGCATTAAAGTTCATTTCCTCCATTCACATCTAGACTACTTCCCTGCAAACCTTGGTGATGTAAGTGAAGAGCAGGGTGAAAGATTCCACCAAGATATCAAGGAAATGGAAAGAAGGTATCAAGGAAGATGGAACGTCAACATGATAGCGGACTACTGCTGGATGCTAAAACGAGATGACCCTCAACGAGTACACAGCCAGAAAAGCAATAAAAGAAGCTTCGACGGAAAGCAAAAGCGTTACTATAAGGACTTATGAGCTTAAAGAGATATGTAAGTGTACTAGATATGTAGTTTCTTTAACTTAAGAAAAAATTTGAAAAATTGCTAAAATTTTGTTATTATACCAAAAAGTAATTCCTTTTTTGTGAGAAAACCTTACGTGGTAGAAAACAATGGATTGCATTTTTGCAATCAGCACTGAAAAATACATAAAAATCAGTTATGAAATTCCAAACAATTTTAAAAAATATTTTTTTTGTAAACCTGTGTTATGGATGCCACGCTTACTCGTGTGCTTTAACAACAACTCTAAAAGTTTTAGACACCATTCAAAATAACGCTCTTAGAATAATAAGCGGTGCATTTAGAACAACACCTATCTTAAGTCTTCAGGCCGAACTCGGTGAACTACCATTAGATTTAAGAAGACAGGAATCAATGCTCTCATATGCATCGAAGCGGTACTCTTTACAATATCACCAAACCATTCGCTGCTCGAATATCCAGCGCGTAAAAACCCGCATTCCCTTTTACGAAAGATGCAGACGAATCATAGATGAATTAAACATTAAAGTCCCCGAAATCTGTCCTAGCAAGATGCCAACTTCCCCTCCTTGGCTAATATCTTTTCCTCACATAAATTTGGATCTATTATCAGAAAATAAAAAAGAAGCAATTGTCATCTAATTAATTCTAAATATCAAACGTTAATTTCTCAATTTTCTTCCTTCAAACAGTTATTTACAGATGGATCTAAAACAGAACGTTGTGTAGCATCTGCCTTTGTAACAAATGATGAAATAAAGAAATATAAACTAGCGGAGACTAATACTATTTTAACAGGAGAACTCTTTGCAATATATAAAGCCATATGTCATGTTACGAAATGTCCTGAAACTAATTTCTTAATAATTACTGACTCACTAAGTTCTCTAGAAATCATCTCAAAAATCTATTCTTTCCATCCTGTGACCAAACACTCATTAGACAAGAATTGCATAACTTAAACTACATCAACATTGCTTTCCTGTGGGTGCCGTCTCATGTTGGAATCACGGGAAAAGATTTGGCGGATAAATATGCACGAGAAGCCTTAGAGGACACAACTATTGAATTTTGTCCAAAAACTCCAGCGACAGATCTCAAATCATATTTCCACAGCAAAATAGTCAACATATGGAATAGCAGATGGTATAAAAAAAAGCCAAAATTACTTGAGATAAAACCAATATTTCAACCATGATCTGATAGTTCCACCAATCGTTTTTCTCAGGTTATCATCACACGACTGCGGCTTGGTTATAGTCGCCTTACGCATGGACATTTGATGACAAGGGATCCACAACCGGAGTGTTATGCTTGCAAGACCCCGCTAACAATAAAACACCTTCTAGTGGAGTGCCCGTTACACAGTGCGGAAATGTGTAAATTCGGAATCCCCGAGAATTTGAGAGAACTATTCTTAAAGTGCGGTGTCAAAGTGATTATCCAATATCTAAAAGCAATAAACTATTTATATAAAATTTAATTGTTACACTGTTCAATTATTATTACTTTTTCTTTTTTTCGCTAATAGCCTTACAGGCTGATGCGCGTTTGTAAATAAAAAAAAATTAGGCTCTATAATATAACAAATTATATTGTTACCTCTTTAAATAACATATTTTATCTATTCTAACGTAATATTGTATTTACCACTTGAAAGAAGTTTCCGTTTTCGGTACAATGTAAGTAATACAAGCTTCTATAATCGCAACGACATATCCTCTTACAACATTTTTTCTCTTCATTTTGTGAAGTAACGAACCGGGTTCGGTTTACCGAAAAGTGAAAAAAACTTCTGCCAAGGAAGAGAAACTCCGAAAAGTACGAAGTAATTGTTAACTACCTGAGTTCTGGGGAACTTTGGCAATGTTTCACTCAACTGAAAACTTATCAGGTAACTTTCTGGAGTTTCACTTTAGATACAACTTAAAGTAAAGGATTATTATTTCTGTTATCATTTGCAGACCTACATTTATATCTATATGTATGTAACATATGTCACAACAACAAATAAATTAAAAATCATTAAACTTAAATTGCTTTATTTTTGTTTTTCTAAATTTGTAGGTAATATAGTAATCGATATCAACAGAAACTAATAAATATGAAAAACTGAAAGTATTTTAGTTACCAAACGCATTAAACAAGGAATAGAAATTATTAAGAAAATTGTTGTAAAGTTTGGGCGTAGTCGCAAAGAAGCAAATTGTTTCTGAAAAAAAAATTTTATTCAAAGTAGGTATCCGTCCACCATATTTATAACCCTTTAATTTGATTCAAAGCGTTTTTCTAATACAATTTTTTCAAGATGATGTTAGTGCCATTAGTGATGAATGTTAAACATTTTTAAATCTCAAAATATTTTTTTTATTACAGAGCGTTGTTTTGTGAGGATAGATTTTTAATTTAAAAAAAGTTTTTTTGCGAACCGGGACTTTTCTGTATGATTTTTTACTTTGTAGTGTAATTAAAGAACAGATTATTTATAGTGAATAGTTTTTTTTTTCTTTAACATATGTTACAGTAGCAAAAACAAGTCATCAAAGCTATTAAAGCAAATGTCATTGCATAAATAATTTTGAGTATACAGGGTGGTTCTTAAGTAATTGTACAAACAGAACCCGTAGATTCTGCACTTTAAATATTACGATTTAAGCCAACTTGCTTTAATAAAATGTTGATATTAAGGAAAATACAGGGTGTTACATTGGAAATTTAAAATTTTATTTTTCGCTATAACTTTTACGTTTGTAAATATTTTTGGACAAAAATTTACAGTTGGATGTTTTTGAGTAGGATAAATTATAAATTATAATTTTATACTTAGTTTAATGTAACTAATATAGGGCGCCAGATATGCCACATGTGTGGCATAAATTTGCGCTTAACTTTTTTGCTCTTTAAGTTAGCTCTATTTGTGTTAAAAAATGTTAAAGATACATTATTTTTACAAAGAAAAGGTATACTTGATAGTAACCTGAAAATTCAACCGTTTTCGAGATAAATGCATTTTATAAGTCAGCTATACAATAATTCTTAGTTTGATATTTGGGCGGTAAAGCACTGAATACCTGTAGATAAGCACAATTCATAGTTTTTTCTTATTAAAACAACTCAAAGATGATAATGTAAACATCACAAAATGCTTTGTTATATTTCCAATGTCTTATTGGAGAAAAGATATTTCATCTCCTTGAGACGAAATATCCTTGAGACGAAGACGTTGGCCGTCATCATGTTTACAATTTCCTTTGCTATCGCTTCTTAAGTTTCTATAATGGCGTTGTATTACTTTTTCTCTATTGTAAAATGCTAAAAACCCAAAATATGTGGTTTATGTAAGATGGTACACAACCACATTCTAGAGAGAAGGCAGTTGGAACATACTTAAATACAACTTTTCTGAACGTTGGATTGGCCGTGGTAATCATATTCCTTGCCAATGTTGTGAGATATACATAATTATTTAATTCATAAAAAATCCGAAAAGAATACTTATTGTTCATTACGTAAATTGTTTACTCATTTTTATTAGGACAAATAGAAACTAGAGCACAGGTATTTAATAACACATATGTGTCCTGTTTCATAATACTTTTGCTACAAATCTAACCTGAAAGACAGCATTTTTATAAAAACATCATCTTTGTCCTAATAACCGATACTGTTATAAATATAGTAAACACACAGGCAATTTAGTTCAGCATAATATTAGTTCGTTAGTAAATCATAATAGTCCAATTGTTCGAGATTATAGTTACTCATAAGCTGTAACGTAATCATATAAATAAATAATGTTTTTGTCTATTTTTTCTTCGTTGCCTGGGGTAATTGCCTTAGATCAGAACTATGCAGCTGATTTTTAAAATGCGATTATCTCGAAAACTGTTGAGTTTTAAAGTTATTAACAAGTATATCTTTTTTTTGGTAAAATAATGAATCTTCAATATTTTTTATCTCAAATACAGGTTACTTAAAGAGCAAAAAAGTTAAGTGCAAATTTATACCACATATGTAGCATAAGTGGCGTCCTCTATCAGTTACATCAAAGTATGCATTAAATTAAAATTTCTCATATTTAAAAGTACCCAGTTGTAAATGTTTATACACAAATGTTTACAAACATGAAAGTTATAGCGAAAAAAAATTTAATTTTGCACTTTAACACCCTGTATCTTTCTTAATATCAACATTGTATTAAAGCAATTTGGCTTAAATCGTAATATTTTAAAGTGTAGAATCTACTGTTCCTTTTTGTACAATTACTTAAAGACCACCCTGTATAACAGATTTCTCTAATTCATTTGACAGTTTTTTCATATAATATTATAGCCTAAAACGTAGTCAAGTATCTGAAGATTTTTTGAAGCGTATCATAAACGAAATGTAATAAAAAATGAGAAACAACGTAAAGCAATTTAAAATTAAAACCAAATATTACTTTTTGTTTTTAAGACGTTTACAAAAACGTTTTTTAAACTTCTTAAAAGGATGAGAGCAAAATAAAATTAAAATACAAAATGAGAAAAACCTGTGTTATTAGTATAAATTTAAAATATTTTCTGCTAATTTAAAGACAATAAACACCAGAGAATTAAATAAAAGCGAGTTTTATGATGAAATCTATATAAATAAAAAAGAATCGCCAAAATGAATATACGCGCATAACTTCAGAACTAATGCATCAAATTAGACAATTATTTTTTTGTTGTGTTTATTATTATCGGCCATTAAGAACATTAACCCTGGAACTGCACTGTTGGGTCTTAGAAACCCAGAGAGTCATTCATTGCAATGTGACATGCGCATGAGTGGTTTATATGTGTCGTCACTTTATGTAAATTCAGTCTGTCGTAAGCCGAGTTAGAATGCGGGTCATCGGCTGCATTTTAGTGAAACAATAATAAGGTAAGATATTTCCAGAAGTACAAGCATGAGTACCTCGGACCCAAGGGTGATGTTTACGGTAATAATTTTGTTTCAACTTATTTTTATTTATTTTAGTATAGTGGCGTCAACTAGTAGAGAAAATAGTCGAGTAAAGGCATCAACTAGCAGAGAAAATCGTCGTCCTTTAACTGAGATAGAATTACAGAGAGAGGCAGACAATTTATGGAAGAATGAGAATGAAAACGACATCGTAGACGATATGTTTGGAGGGGACGAGTCTGATGAAGATTACGTTGAAGAGCAACTATCAGACAGCAACAGTAAACAAAGCGACAATGAAGACGAAATAGTGGATGAACCAGTTAGAAATATTCCTAGTTTACTGGGGAAAAATGGTCATCGATGGAGCACACAAGCACCAGCAAGACAGGGTCGTACAAGACGAGAAAACATTGTAATACTAATAAAAGGTAATAATTTACCTGGCCCCAAAGGAGAAGCGAGCATATTTCAATCTCCTGAACAATCTTGGAATTTGTTGTTCAACGAACAAAAGATAGATGTTATTGTTTTGCACTCAAATGAAGAAGTCATTCGTAAATGCAATGATATTAGACAGTAGAGTTACACAAGACCAGTAACTAGAACAGAAGTGAAGGCTTTCGTTGGGCTGTTATTTTTAGCAGGTGCATTACGATTATCTAACTGTAACTTAGATGAACTTTGGTCAGTAAAATTTGGAAATGGAATATTTCGGGCGACGATGTCACAGCAGCGATTCCAATTTATAGCCTTATGTCTGAGGTTTGATACTAAGGACAGTAGAGCAGAAAGAAAATTAGTGGATAAATTTGCACCTATACGAGAATTATTCGACATTTTTGTGAATAACTGTAAATCGTACTATACATCATACGAATACTGTACTGTAGATGAACAGCTTGTAGGATATAGAGGAAAATGTCCATTTCGAATCTACATGGCTAGTAAGCCTGATAAGTATGGAATGAAAATAATGATGCTAAATGATTCAAAAACATATTATATGCTCAATGCAATTCCATACGTTGGAAGAGTAACAATGAATCAGTACCGGCTTATTATGTTCGAAAACTTTCACAACCAATACATGGAACTAACCGAAACTTCACTGTTGATAATTGGTTTACGTCAATTCCCTTAACTGAACAAATGTTAGAACAGTATCAATTAACTCTCCTAGGTACTTTGAGAAAAAATAAGAAAGAAATACCTGCTACATTCCTTAAAAAAAAAAAGAAGTAGGTACATCGCTATTTGCTTTTGATAGAAATAAAACTCTTGTTTCATATACTCCTAAACAAAACAAAATTGTTCTTTTGCTGTCAACATTGCATTCTGATGACTCTCTTAATGCCATTACGGGTAAGCCCAATATTATACATTCGTATAATGAAACAAAGGGAGGAACAGATACATTTGATCAGCTCTGCCATTCTTACACTACCTCACAGAAGACCAGACGTTGGCCGCTACGAGTTTTTTTCTATATACTTGATGCTAGTGGAATAAATGCAATGGTTTTGTTTTCTCTATCAAATCCCCACTGGAAGGAAAGTAGAAACAATAATCGAAAATCTTTTCTAAAGCAGTTAGGAATGAGTCTAATTGAACCATGGTTACAAGAACGATTAACCGTGGCTACTTTACAAAAAAACACTGCGGCAAAGAATTTCTGAAATTCTGGGAATTGAAATCCCCCCACCACAACATGATGTTCATTTAACAAAAGAAGTTAGATGCTGCTTTTGTGCAAAAGAAAAAAATAGAAAAACCAGTTTTGCGTGTTCTGAGTATCGCAGACCATATTGCATGGAACATAGAGCCCAGCTATGCTGTGAATGCGAACATCAAGATCCAAGAAACTGAAGACCTGGCTAAGAATAACTAAGACTTATATTACCAAAAGAGTTTATTTTTTTGTTACAAGGATAGTTATACAGGTGTATTTTGTAGATGATCATTTCAATTTAATGTTTATTTGTTTTAATAACAATGTTTTATGTTTGAATATTATTTTATGTTATTTTTGAATTTCAACAAATATATCTCTTTGTGAAATTTTTTCTACACATTCTACTAAGATTAGATATTCTCTCAAATATTCACATTTTCTGTTTTTTTTTTTGCTAAAAAACAGCTTTGGGTTTCTGAGACCCGAGTGTGAAGTTCATGCCTTAAAAAATAAGTGTGATATACCAGGGTTAAAATAAGAAGCTATGATTAACAAAATAAGTGTCACTATTAATAGATTGATTCAAATAATAACGATAAAGTTTCAACATCAGATGGAGATATATGTTAAGAGCAATTGGTCGGTTTGGAGAATCTTTTTATTTTCCATACACGAACCTCATACCACTTTAGTTCATTTAACTTTTTGCCTAGAGAATGTACAATGAGTTTATCTTACGGCTGTAAGGCAACGTGAAGAGCTGAATGACCATGAGTGACAACACTAACCACCTTTTTCGAGACAGGCGCCAGCAATATAAGAACATTACTTTACGCAAAAATGCCAAAATATGGGAGGAGGTAAAATGCAAACAAGCTTAAGTCACAAATAAGTAATTTTTCAGGAAGGGCGAAAAACTTATAGCTTTGCTCTGAAAAAGGATAATAAGTTCTAATCAATGTTAAGCAACAGTATTCATTTCAAACATGAGTAAGCTAATTAGGGTAGCTAATATATACACTCATGGACAAAAATATCGAATATTTTGAAATTTTAAATTTTTTGTTTTTTCAAAATAAATTCTGGTCAAGCAAGTCGTTTATTGTAAAATAGAGTTTATTTTAACAATGTTTAATGAACAATTTTAAGTTTGTATGCAGAGAAAATTGTGAAAAAAATAAATGTTTAATATTAGGTAAATAAGGTTATTTTACTCTAAACTTAAATGATAATTTAAATTGCTTAAACAACTGGTTTAAACTGAAAGAAGTGCATGATTAGTAACGAGTATTCCCCCTCTAGCTCTTATTACTGCTTGTATCTTTCTCAGCATGCTTGCAAGTGAATTTTGGACATATCCTTGGGAAATTACATTCCATTCATCCTGTGCAGCAATCTGAAGCTGCTCTATCGTATTTGGAGCGGGATTTCTTTGTCGTATGCTGCGTTTTAGGTGATCCCACATGTGCTCTATTGTATTTAAATCCGGGCTAGACGGTGGCTAATCCAATCTTCGAATTTGGACCTCATCAAGATAATTACTCACTATGGCAGCGGCATGTGGTCGAGCATTATCGTGCATTAACGTGAATCTTTCATATCCAATGTAACCAACATATGACAAAACATGATCTTGTAGGATGTTTTAAACGTAAGAATCACCAGTCATCCGTCCAATCACTTTCACAAGTGCGGTACGTACCTCCCAACTAATGCCATTCCAAAGAATTATGCCATCAACTCAAAAACTAACGGTCTGGGCGAGACTGCAGCTAGCGAATCGTTCTCGAACTCTTCTGTAGACGTAGTTTTGACCATCTGGCTTCCATAATAGGATTCTGGTCTCATCAGTGAAAAGAACGTTTTTCCAGTGGACGATATTCCACTAAATATGTGTTCTTGCAAATTCCAAACGACGAGCTTTATGATTTTGTAGAAGACGTGGAACTTTGGCGGGTCGTCTGGGCTTTAAGTTTGCTTCTTTTCATCTTCGTCTAACTGTTTTTGAAGTCACATTAACTTGTCTAACATTTAATAGCTCATTTCTGAGGTGCATCGATGTCAATGAACGATTTCGTGTAGAATTAAGAACCAAAAAACGGTCATCAATTGCGGTTGTGCACCTTGGGCGTCCTTGACCAGGCCTTTGTACAAAATTTAATGTTTAGCGGTACCTTTTTAGAGTATTTGAAACTATAGATTCCGTTCTGCTGAGATGTCGTGCGCTACCTTTTTGTGCATATCCTTCCTCGTACAAAATTACAATATGTGCTACTTGGACTTCATGGCAGTGCCGAATTGGTGAGATACTTGTTTTAAACTTAGTTAAATCAAAACAATATTTAATTAAACTTAATAAATTAAACTAAAAATAACCGAATTAGTATGATTTTTCCTATAGGTGAAGAAGGATTATTACGATAAAATGTACGAATAAAACTAACCACTGAATAAACGTCAAAATAATCATCAAAATATTTCAAACCAGTTGACTACATCAGCCTACTATATGAGTATTATCAGTAATCTAAAATTATTTTGAAATAATAGTGACTACAAAAAAAAAATTGAAAAATTCCAAAATATTCGATAATTTTGTCCATGAGTTTAGTTTAAAAAATTTATTTTGTTTTGGCAATAAGACCTTTTGCACGAACTCAGTGGAAATAATTCGTTTTGCATGTAAAAGGTTGTGGACATAAAATGATTTGCATGTAAATAAAGTAAAACAGCAATAAAATAAAGGAACAATGGTTTTCTGAATGAATTTCTATTTTTGTAAAATAATAATATAGGCCTTACCTAAGTGAAAAACATTGTCATAATAGGTACAAAAAAAAACAAGTTCTAGTTAATGCAACAAACAGTTTTTTTTATTATGGAAGTTACAGCTCTTATCATCGAGACAGTTACCCATTACTTCCTGCTCCTCACCAGCAGCTGCTATAGTGGTTTCATCAAGAATCAAACTTTTGTACAAACCAAGGCATGGATCCAAAAACTTTTTTTTTTCAAAAGTTTATGAACATCTTTGTCTTTTCTTAAGTTAACACATGAGGAAGTGGGAGTTCTTCTTCTTCTTTCCTTCTTAGTTGTGTTTTTTCAAGCCTCTTGCCAATACAATATTTTTGTAAGACTTCCCTTTTCCCCTTTTTTCGGAGGTGTCCTTGTAGTATTCACTTAGCTTCTAAGTATCAGGAAATGGCCAATCTTTTCCTAGTGCTCTTACGTTGCCTATATCACTGTAGATGTCATGGTATTCCTGTTACATTAAAATTATGGGTCTTTTCAGAACTGCTTTTTTGCTCTTCCAAAAACACAGTCGGACACTATGTCCGCATACAGCGAAATGCAATAAAATCCTTTGTATTGACGTTTTGTCTGTTTTCAAAAAATGAATCAGGGTTTCCACGACAATATTGTTTTTATTTCAAGAAAAACAACCTTAGTACAGAACACTAAAAATCAGCTTGTTTCAAATAGTTAAAGAAAACAGTAATACAAAAGGTATAAAACCAAATTTATCTCACGTAATATTTCTTAATAATTCTCTTTTTGAATTCGACTTTTCGGTTGTGGCTGAATTTGTTGAAGATCAGAAAAAAGGATAACAGAATGGGAAACATCCATTTCCATGTACTCATAAAAAGCTTTTGCTCTTCTTGAATCAATCTGTTTTTCAACCATTAGCTGCCCTTTTCAGCAGACTGTGCTGGTGTACTTTTAATTTGTTCTTTGAGAAGACAGTACGTACTGTAAGTATTGGAGGCAGTTGGCTTAAAACCTATCTTAATATTTTACTTAGTTTAGTAATACTTAACTCACTACTCAGATATAATCTTTTGGACTCCTATCTTCTGTAATGTGATTCAGTTCCTCGGAGTTTTCTTAGGTACTCTCAACACTTTCCTTCTTCAGATAGTTCTTATTTTTGGTAGAGTCACCTCCTCTTTTTTCTTTAACAGCAAACCCAAAATGCACTTTTTTGTCTGTTTTTATTGTAGTTTCTCCAATACCAATAACAGTGCAAAAAAGCTTTATAGATACAGAAGTTGTAGCACCAGAGACAGTTGCAAAAAAGTATTGTGTTGAGTACTATCGCTCAGGTCTAAGTTTTGTTTTTTTTTTGTTTTTGTTTACCAACCTAGGCCTATATCTTTTAATTTGTGTTGTATGAATCAGACTGACAATTATATTATCTTGTCTTTTCGTGTCTGAAACCTTACAAAACTCTTCTTTGAAAGCGTTGATGTAAATAGGCCTTATTTTTACGCACGTGAAACGTTTATTATTTTGTGCTTAAACGGTACAAAAACTAGGGCTCTTTTAGGAGCTACAGAACTGGTTATTTGTTCACTTTTCTTTTTCCTCTTGTAACTCTTTTCTTTCTCTTCTTTTTTTCTCTTCCGTTCATTTTCTTCATCAACACTCACACTTCCATCTGCTCCATCCATTATCCTTTAAATAATAAAGTAATTATTATTATTTTAAAAAAGCCTTTGACGAAAAACCCCTCACATATCCTCAAATTTGTAAGACTCACTGTGTCAGCCGAGTGGCACTTGCAGAGCTCCTATTGGTTGGTTGGAAATAAGCTGGTTAATATGAACCAGTAAAGTGGAAATAAGTTGTTTTACATGTAAAGGTGGTTTTTAATATACTTTTATCATTGGTAATAATTTTTCTTGCATGAATCTGATAAAATAAACCCCGTTGACTACCACAAAACAATGCATTGGTACATTTAACTCAACATTAATTTTGACGTGACAACGTCTTAAATTAGGTTGTGGCTCGGAGTCACTTATGAAAAAGTGTAACTACCGCTCACGTCTGTTGCGATGAGTCACCGAACGAGAGAGAGGCCCGCCGGACCGGCGAATGCCTTGCGTCTCTCTCCCACTCAAACATGATCGGTCCGCTGCGCGCGCAGCACTAGAGAATTAGGCGCGTTGAATCGGTGCGTGCTTGTGTCTCTGGGAAAAGACGTTGTCACGTAAAATCTTCGCCCGTAAAACCGACTTTACAGGCAACCGATTTTTTTTGTGTAACTTAAGGCTGTTTGCATGTTACCTCCTCATGTGTTAGGAATATATCATTTAAAAAATGCAACGTCGTAAATAAGGACAGCTTGTACTGGAATACGTAAATATATATTTAACCGATGCATTGGGGCGCAATTTCCACCTTTCACCAATCGAGAAACCTGTCAATGTTTACATTTAAAAAAAGCGGCTGATGTTTATTGGTCATATTAGTCAAATCATTTATTTGTCATGATAATTTTAACGTATTTTTCATCAAGCTCATATAATTTGTGGAATAGGTACAGAAGTAATATAAAGAGTTTTTCACCGATTACGGCCAATAACGGCAAGTCTAGTTAGAGATAGAATAAAGTTTTGATATTTTTCGGAGAAAAGTTATGCGTTATGATATCCTTCAAAATGTTGAATGGATTAGAAATGCATGAGCTTAATTGCTCCTTGTACAATGCATTGAATCGTGAACTTAAACAAAAACACCAATACGATAGAAATGCTTACGACATAAATGCTTTTAGTTAATCCATACAAAGGAAGGTGCCACTTTCAAATTAGCAATAAAAACATATTATAATATGACAATAAAAACAGTAAATTGCTCTAAATTTAATTATTTAAATTGTGATTTCTTTTTGTTCTTTTTTGCGTTGTTGGATGTTTATTAACTAGCGTACACACAAATAACTTTCGTTGATTCCAATCTATCTCAGACCAAAACACATCAAAAATCTTTGTTCGTTGCTCAACGGATATCAACAAACACTTCCTTTTTTCTTTTGCTGCTAGGCATTTGTTTGATTTCTTGGTTAAATCTGTTAGCAATACTCTTCTTTTGTTTTGTTTTATATGTGTCCTTGCTGACCTTTTTGACCTATTCCGGTAACTTCTCTTATCTTTTGTGCATATTTCTTATTGTATTTTGTTTCTAGTTCGTCTATATCTTAATATTGTTTTATTAAATATATTTCGTTAGGTGTTTTTCTTAATACTTTTGTAGATATTTTTCTATTTAGATTCTATATAGATATTTTTGTTTCTTCGTTTTGCAGTATTCTTATAATAATTTTTAATTAAACATACAGAAGTTAAAACACTTCACCATTGTATTTAGGTATATAAAAACATATAGTTACAACTTTTATAAGGTGTCGTCAAAATTTATACAGTAGCATAACGTTTTCGATCTAATCAGATCATCCTCAGTACCTTATGTAGTTGAAGCCAACAATGAATTTGTAGCTATGACATCCATATATGGGTTTACATCTTTCCAAAATTAAATTATATTGTGACTCTAGGTCGATGACATTGGATAAAATTTAATACTTGAGGAGCTACATGTCACCCTGCTCGGTTTTTAACACGTGGTTATTTTGTTGTAATAATACCTATCTTATTAATGAATCTTTAGTTAAAATTAAATTTGTTTAAATGATAAAATTTTTGCCTTAAATCTGCAAATCTCTATTATTGAAAAAACAACAAGTGAGTTATTAAATTAGTGGAATTAATGTTTGAGGTTGAATCTATGACATCATAAGTGGTATGAAAATTGATTGATGAAAAAAATTGATGTGGTACTATCCACATAATAGTATAAGAAATGATATAAAAAATAAGTATATTATAAAGAAATTAAGTAAGTTGAAATCCAATGAAATTGAAGTAAAAAAAAAATTTTGTGTTTTAACTTCTGTATGTTTTTTTTAACGATGGTATACAGCCAACTACTGGGATTTTTTCATTATTTTTTTTATGTTTGATTATTGTCTTCTAAGTTTATTTTTTTACGACAGCAACTAACGGATTGTGATTTGAGTTAACATCTGTGAAGTTATAGATTTTTTATATATCTGCTGTTTACGAGTGTAAAATCTATCTGAGTTCTGAAATCGTGGTTTTCTATATGTGAAAGAGACGTCCATGTATATAGAATTCTTTTAGGAAGCTGAAATCAAGTACATATTGGCAATTACCATATTCTTATGTATTGTGAGTAAAGAATTATGGGGTTTTTTTCTTACAGATATAGGATGATGACGATAGAGACTCTCCCACTAATCCACTAAAAGCGCCACTTAAGAGTAGTCACTCCCGAAGGTACTTTAAAAAAAAACTTTTAAAGATAAAACCAACAGAGGAACAGCACTTTAATCAATTAAATTACAACTTACTTTTAAAACAAAAATTTGCAATATTTATATCAAATTAAACGATGAGTTGGGTTAATAAACTTCAATAATGCTGATATATGGGGTTATCGTACCATAATTTACATTTTTAACAGAAGTGAAAAGTAATATGATAAGAAACTAATAGATAAATAATTATTGTTAAAATTTCTTTAATTGTATGTACCTGAGCTTGAGGATCTTATCCTGTTTTAATTGTGTGCAAAAGATGAGCCAAATCATCAAATATTTTGCGTGAAATTTTTTGTTTATCATCTGATTTTAATTTTGGCATATCTCATTTTGTGTATCTTTTTTTTAAAGTTGCCTGTTGATGTCAAATATCTAACTAAAAAATTTAAAGTTATGAGCATACTAATGAGTTTGACGTTTTGATTGTTTATTTAAAAATATTTCCACTAAAAAGTTGATGAATCCTCAGATTAGAGTCTTTCTTACCTAATATCTTATACTACATATTTCAACTGTCAAATCCGTCTATGCAATTACGATGAAAAAAGCTTTATTTTCATCAACTTAATTGGTCTAAGAATGTTTGTCAACCCACAAGAATGTATGAGGAGGAACTGAGCAAAACGTATTAAATCCAAAATATAATGATTTTGACTTATCGACAAAAAACTAATTGAATTAAACATAGTTAAAAGTAAATATTTTATTTACTATAGAATTTTAATGCTAACATTATTTTTGACAGAAAGTTGGAGTTTTGTGTTCAATTTCGGAGTTTCCAATTTTTAAAGCTTTCATTTTGTTGGATTTATCTCAGTTTGCTTAAACATTGTGTGGATTAATAGAATTTTGCTCCATATGAATGGATTTATTTCGTTTTGTTTAACAGTTGGTTGTATTTATGTCATTTGCTAAATAATTAAATACCTTAATGTCAAAAATAAAACACCAGTATACGAAAATACTATTATTCATTTATAAAACAAAGCTTCTCAAATATGTAGGTGTATATCGTCTGCTAGACAATCACATTCCCTGTCTATTTTATCATCTTCTTTGTTTTCTAGAATGTCCATATACCATTTAAGCTCTTATTCTTCTTTCCACGTATTTTCAAATTCTTCTATCAGTAAATGTTTTAACGATTTTTTTTTTCTTTTCTTTTAGTGGTCTTCCCAATCTTGCGGTTTCTTGTATCAACTGTGAGTCTTTTTTGCCATTCTTAAGCAACGTTTAAGGAACTTCAGAATTACTTTCGAACTTAAAGTGTTCCGAACAAGTAATGGTTATTCTTGAAGGATAATTTTTATTTAATATAATTCTTTTAACATCTGATATTCCATCAATATTTTTAAATATGATTGCCATTGTTTAACATCATACAGAATCCAATCAGATAAAAGCCTTTTTACAGCTACAAAAGAGCGGTAAATTTCTTCATATTTTTCTTTTGTCTTTAAAGAAGCACATTTTCTTAAGACTTTTTTAACGCGCCCAAATACTCTGTCAGCTGTTAAGAAGCTGTGACTTTCAAAAGGGAATGTAAGATGAATTTTAGTTAAATTTTCAGGCGATTTTTCTTCAGTCAATACTAGAGGACATGGATAACATTAACGTTTTTATTTTATCCTCCATGTCGGAAACAAAATAAACAAACTTTGCGTTTATTTTCAAGATTTAATGTATCCAGATGACAAAGTAAAGCAGATGATACTTCCATCGATCCTCGTCCTGCCTTATCTTCTGTCCATGTGTAGAATACTGGACTTTTAGCGCGCATGTCGACATGGCTTAAAACGTAAAAACTCACTTGTTGAGAATAAAAAGCATCATTAATAGGTGTTCGTGGAAATGGCTGCACTTGCTGCATATCAAAGCAAAAAGTGACTGAATCCGGTGATACTTCTCTTGCTAACTCATGAAAAGCCTTGCCTCTTTTATTACGAATTATGTACTGTAATATCAAGTTGCTTTTTTCCTTGCCAACCTTTACTATTTTAATTTTGTGCTTTAATCGAGTAGACAGAAAACAGCAATCAGATGTAAGGGAAGAAATATTGAATTTTGCTCTTCAAATATTGGCAAACATCGTCAAACGCAGATATAGTTATTATCTGTACCTTGTGAGTTATATATAATTTATGTAATTTTGATATATTTAGGTTTACAGATAGATAGATTCTCTTTGATTTTGATCTGGTATAGTGACTTTCACAGCCTTTTAGGTTTCCAATATATTCAATAATATTTTTCTTTATCTTTACTGTTGTATGGGAAACCTTATTATCTCCCCCTCTTTGTTCTTTTACTGTAACAGTATTGTGTTTGTTTTTTCAAACTGTATTTACTCCTAGCTCACTGATTCTTAGAGCTGTTGACAATAATTTTAAGAAAATTCTTGTGAGTCTAGTACCCTTTATGGGTGTTACACGATAGCGAGAGCGAGGGTTTGGTTTGATACCTCGTTTTCTTTTTACGGGACCAACAGTTATATAAGATAGTTTTGTATCTTGCTCTAATTTATCAGTCTTAGCCTAAAAAGATTGCCTTAATCATCTTATATAAGATAATTTAATACTAGTGCATTTAAAGCTGTTACCTAAATAAATACATGGCCTCTCAAACTTCTTTAATTGCGTATCTTTATCTTCATACCTACAAATAATTTAAATCACCATTTAAAACCGTTAGAGATAATAAATGTTAATGTGTTTTTACTTTTACTTTTTTTTAATCGATCTTTTAGACACTTTAGCCATTCCCTTTTGACTTCACTTGTTACTATCTTTTACACAAATACTAGATATAACGTCTTCCATTTTAGTAAATTAACATGCAGTGTCTGATGCAACTGTACAAACAAACAACTCCCTCTAAAGTACCTAAGTAAGCAAAATACATTCTTACCCATAACAAAATGAACAAAACTCTGATTGCCATCTTTTGGTAATATGCGCAAACTGAACTAAACTTCCACAGAAATATTTTTTCAAGCATTAATTGCAGTTTGGTTAAATATGATGGATTTATGTCAGTTTGATTGGTCTTAAAATGGGATATAATTCATTTTTGTTTGGTTTTGCATTATTCATATAGCAATATATATTGGATTTAAAGCACATTGCCTGAAATGAATAGTTCACAATGTAGATTGAACTAAACCAAGTACTTTGTACTATTTACCTAAAAAATGTCTAAAATTGGATTTATTGCTTTTTGCGCAGTTGCTTCTAGTGTGTGTCTCTTGCTCCTGAGAAGCTTGCTAACTTATTTATTTTAGTATTTGACACTTTCATCATCGGTTTCTTGATGTAAGTACTTCATGGGTTTATTTATAATCTTAAAATAGTGATAAATTGTTTAAATTAGATAATATTGAAAATATTGTAAAATTTAAATATAAGATATAATCAAAAATACAACTTATTTAACTTTAAATCATTTAAACTTAATCTACGCTTAGAGTGTCTAAATCCAAATAAATAAATATATCTTCTAATGTGTACAATCTAGGTTGAACCCCGGAAACAATCTTATTCTAATACCTACCTCTGTTTGGCCGCGTTCTGCAAATATCCAGGTTGGGAAACAGTGTTATAATATTTCGTTAATTACTACCCGGGCACCGTGTCGTGGATAACTAGATTTCAAAGCGACGAAGCTGAAATAGTCCATCGCCGCCGCATCTTGGTAATCAGATATTTACCTGCCCCCCAGCATTTATTTTGTAATTACGTTTTGGTGCTCGAACCAACGAAACCCCCCGTAGCGCGCAAAACGGTTCGTCTTGAAGGGGGAAAGTCGCTAGGGTAAATTGGAGAATATTGGAGTTGTGAATCGAGTTCATTTCAAAAATCATTTTAGTTTATTACAGACGAGATAAGTTCGTTTAGTACAAAATTTCACTTATTATTGAATGATTACCGTTTGAGAAGTAGGTTGCAGCTAATTTTTTGTTTAGATTAAATGTTATAAAGATTATTGACAAAGATAGAATATAATTTTTTATTTTCAATTAATAACTATAATTTCAAATAGATGTAAAATACTACTTTCCAATATAATATATTGGAAATATCAAATATAAATGTCCAATATGATCCAATATGACTTTGAAAAGATCCAGTATAATATATTGGAAGAATTAGTGTTATATTTAATTCTAAAAAGTAGTTATTATATGTCATAAAAATATATATTATGCACAATAACAGAATAAAACTTTCAGGACAAAACGCAAATCTTATACACGATATAACAATCATCATCATTATGTTCAGTACAAGTCTCTCAGCAAGCCATTATTGCATTTATATCTTATTGGCTACATAAACTTGTAACTCAGCATTTCTAAATAATGATATCTGATTTCGGCATCAATTTTTACCTCCACTATTATAAGCTTTATTAATTTAGATACTATGTATTTTATTGTAAATAAGCTACAATTGAAGGTTAAAATAAGTTTATTGATGTTTAAATTTCCACTTTGGAAATCGTTCTCAAAATACAAACATTAATAAATTAAACGAATTTTGTTTTTTGTTACTTGGTGAAAAATTCTTCTAATAATTTAGTTTTATCTGACTCATTTATATTGACAATTTAGACATATATTATACATTTTAAAGTAGATGACTTTAAAATGATATTGCCAATATTGATGAGTTGCGTTTCTGGGACGACTTTATGTAAAATAGTTCATTCGATTACATGAAAGTAACTTTAACTTGAGAATATCCGTCAGAAAAAATCATAGCATATAACTCGTCTTTAAAAAGACAACCACATGTTATAATGACAGTAAAATTCTCCTGTTGGTGATTCCATAGTAAATTATGAGAAAATAACTAGGAAAAAACCTCATAATACTATCCTGATTATGGTAAGTATTTAGTCTTGCATTTAAAAAACATAAATGATGTATCCTCTATATGAGTCCGCTAGATGCAAAACTCTGTATTTGCAAAAATTGTAAAAATTAAGTTTTAGCTGACAGTTATTTGTCACATGTTATAGCTATCTGCTGATGTAGAAATTCAGCAGCAAAGTAAGGTATTTACTAAGAAAAAGGCATTAGAAATCTTGAATCAGACGCAAAACTCTGTATTTGTCAGCCTATGCCAGTTGCATAACTGTGTAATTGCAATTGGCCAATCGCTTACATTGTTTGAGTCACATGACACGTCCCATGTGCACATGTCAATTATTCCATCATTCGCCATTACCGGTTTCACTGTTTGTTATTTGAGTACTAAAAACACCAAGTTTATTGCAAATAATTAACATTATGGATCTTCATGTGCATATAAGACCTTGTGAAAAAGGAAAAGGGAGAAAACGAGTTGTACAAACAGAAAAATGGAAACGAAATGTAATGAAACTTACATAGTAAGAGGTGTCTACAATTAACTAGATAGGTTTGGGACTTATTGTCAATATTTTTAGGCATAAACCTAAGGATTTACCCGGTTTTTCCACCCTGTAACCATACAAAGAAAGTGTATTGTTGTATAGATTTAAAGATGCGAGACATTCAGCGTTTCCATAATAATCTGTATTCAACAACTGACAAAATAAAACAAGATATTTTTTTGCTGAAATTTTGTGAAGGTCAAAAGCCCAAGAGATTAGGTACAAACCTACATGGAATTTCAATTAAATATTTTGTTCCTACAGTAGAGGGTGGACTTTTAAGAGTATGCAAGACAGCATTTTTTGGAATAACTCATTTAAGTTCTGAAAGAATAGAGCGTGTTGTAAGAACGTTTGTTATCCGGGGTGAAATACCAAAAGAGAGAAGAGGGGGAGATACAACAAAAGGTAGATTTGATCCAATAAAATTATCTATCCAAACATTTATGGGGCGTTTGAACGGTGCAGAGAGTCATTATAATAGAGGACGATCGACTAGATTGTATTTACCATGTGATCTGAATTTTACAAAGCTTTACAGAATGTATTGTCAACGTCATCCACATCATTCCGTAAAGTTATCATATTTCCGAACATACGTTAATGAACACTACAACATATCATTCGGCACTCCCTTAGTAGATGCTTGTTCTGCGTGTCTCAGAGCGAAGGAAATTTTGAGAAAAGAAAATTCAGAAGAAGTAAAGTTAAAGGTTATAACAGAGCAGAGAGTTCATACGTTAAGAGCTAAAGCCTTTTATTCTTTGTTAAAAAATGAATCAAATCATAACATACAAATATTTTCTTTTGATTGTCAAAAAAATCTTTCTTTGCCAAAGCTTCCCGACCAGGCGGCTTATTTCTCACAGCAAATAAATTTTTATAATTTCACCATCGTGGCTGGAAATTCGAAATCCCATCTTTCTTCTGCAAATGTGACGTCATATGTGTGGCTGGAGTTTGAACATCCAAAAGATTCAAATGCTGTTGCCTCTGCTGTACATGATACTCTCATAAAATTCAACTTTAAAAATCAAATCGAAAAAGTTCACCTATTTGCAGATGGATGTGGTGGACAGAACAAAAATAGCACGATGATGTCTATGATAATCTACTGGTTGGTTTATGAAGCACCTGGTCACATCAAGGAAGTGGAGTTTACGTTTCCTGTTGTTGGTCATTCCTTTTTGCCACCAGATAGGATTTTCGGTATGATAGAAAGGGAGATAAAAAAGAAGAACGTTGTAATAAACAGAAAAGAATATGAACACATAATTGGAAGACACTTAAAGGTGCTGAGACTTGGTAAAGACTGGCAGATATCAGACTGGAGAAAGACGAGTGACGTTGTTGTTAAAAGACCTTCCCAGTGGCATTTTAAATGTAATGCAACGAAACGATTTATATTTTCTTTATTGAAACCAAAGTTACAACAGATTGGATGTTCATTGAAAGGAGATAAATCGTCCATAGGCACTCTCCTTAGAAACTATTTTGGTGAAAATTGGAGAGACCAGCCGGATCTCAAATTTTATAAAATTATAGATACTGGCCTACAAGCAAATAATAACGAGAGTGCTGCAGAAAATGATCATATTGATGATGAGGACCCAGAGGAACTTAGAGTTTAGGAATTAATATAAATATATACATATTATAATTTGTAATACCTTTTGTACTTTGGATAAAAATAAACTTCACTAAAAGTTTACTTCCACGTGCTTTCTTCCTTATTCCTAACACACTAGGTTTAGAAAACAGACTAATATAACAACCACTAATATCGTTAATGGTTGACTATTATCATGTATTTGCAAATGTTAGTTGCATAAATCTGTATTTACATAGTTCACCTGCAAAACTCGGTATTTTAAAATTTTTCTTCCTTTTCTAGCAAACCCAATAACTTTTCTAAGAAAAAAATCATTATATTTTACCTAATAAAGCATTTATCTATCACAAAAAAGTGCCATTTATTATGTCTAAGGTTTTTTGCAAAATTTATCAGTTTTTTGCAAATAACTCAGTTTGACTTATACAGTAAATACAAAGTTTTGCATCTAGCGGACTCATATGTTACTGACTTATTAATGCTGGTATTTTCTTTTTATTACCTTCCTCTTTTAGTATGAATAACCAGATCCTACTGCATTCTGCCGAGGAATTTGCGACACAATTGGTCTTATTTAGCATGATTAGAGCCGCTTCGTTGGTATTTCTTTTTTACCATCTTTTAGGACTCTACTTGAATCATTCCGTTGAACCCTATGTTCATTTTCCCATGCATGTTTATATATTTGATATCTATTAAATTCTTTTTTTTTTTATTATAAGATTGATGTTCACATATTCTAACATTTAATGACCTTAATGTTTCATCTAAATAAAACTGATCGCATTCACAAGGAATTTTATAAATGCAATTATTTGTTCTTTCTTGTTTATTTTTAGGTTTAGTTTTAGATAACATAGATCTCAATGTGTTTGTTGTTTTGAATATTGTTGAAATGTTGAATTTATTTCCTATCCTTTTAAGTTTTTCTGAAAATCCTTTTATGTATGGTATTGTTACTTTCCTGGTATTATTCCTTGTGCATGCTGTAGAATCTCGTTCCAAGTTATTCTGTTCTATTTGTTCGATTGTTGAAAATTCCGTATTTATAAACGATAAAGTATAACAAGTTTAATAAAACAGATGTTAACAAATGTTAGCATTTCTTAAAGCAATTGTACGTTTCTAGCCATTCTTTTTTATCATAACCTAATATACTCAATGTTTGATCTGCTAACCGTAAGTTCCCTTTCTTTAATTGCTCTTCTTCAACACTCTAACTTCTCTTCCAACATTTCTTTGTTTGACTCTACTAACACGATATTTATCAGCAAAGAGTATTAAACAAGAAGCCCCCTCACATACTTTCTGTGTCAGTACATCCATAACAAGATTAAACAGGTAACGACTCAATTAAAGGGTTTGATGCAAACCAACCGTCACTAGAATACTTTCGGTCAATTAGACAGCATTCCTTACTTTGGTGTACGCTCCCTCATAAATATCTTTCACGAGCCTTAGGTACTTTTCAAAAACCTATTTCTCTCTTATACATCTCCATAGCTCTTGTCTAAGATCTGTATCATACGCCT
Organism: Diabrotica undecimpunctata; assembly: GCF_040954645.1. Classification (NCBI taxonomy): domain Eukaryota; kingdom Metazoa; phylum Arthropoda; class Insecta; order Coleoptera; family Chrysomelidae; genus Diabrotica; species Diabrotica undecimpunctata. The sequence goes on along the minus strand of NC_092808.1, from coordinate 108,451,983 downwards.
TCTCAAGGTCTATAAATATCAAATGTAGCTCTCTTGTCTTCTCGCTTTATTTTTCTATTAACTATCTCAATGCAAACAAGGGATCCGTTGTCCTTCCTGGCATAAATCCAAACTGTTCTTAGCCTATCGATGTTTCTCTTACCTTTGGTTTACAGTTCTCTCCCAAATTTTTAATGTGTGCGACAATAACTTTATGCCTTTATAGTTCTTACAGTCCTGAATGTTCCCTTTATCTTTATACAATCATACCATCATACTCTCTCTCCATAGATTGAACATATATCCTATTTATCATTTGCCACAAGATCTTCCTCTCTTAGAGTCTTCCAAACATTATGGAATGGTATTACATTCCTATTTGGCATCCTCTGTCTCTTATCTGGTCTTTTTTATTTAGCAGCTTATTAAAGTACTCATACCATCTTTGCTATATTTCAACATCGGTTCTTAACACTCTTTGATCCGCACTGTTAATCTGCCGCATGAGGGTCAAGTCCTTTGATGACTTGTCCCTTGCTTTAACAATTCTGTATAACCTCTTTATCGCCTCAGGTGTTTCCAAATCTTCATACAGCTGTGCAGACGATCCTTCCTTAGCAGTAGCTACAACTCGCTTTGCTTCCCTCTTTGCCACATTGACCAGTTATACCTTTTTTTAGCCTATTTCTTTTCTCCAGCCTTCTGTTGCACCTTATCCTTCCAGTTTCTTTTTCTCTAGGAGACCCTTTTAGAGATGCTGTTCCTAGCACTTTCTATTTGACTCGCACCACAACTTTACTGTTGGTTTCCCACCAGTTATTTACCGTACCTTTTCTTCATGCTCTTCCAGCACTCTACTCTTACAGACTATTGTTAAATTCTTAGCCTTTAACTTCCATTACTTTACTTTCTGGTGTCCTACTTGCTTTTTTTTTGCCTCACTATTATCTCTGTATCGACTATCACCAGTCGGTGTTGACCATATCAAAGTTACCCTTTATTAATTTACAATTCGTAACCTCTTTTAGCTGACTTCTTCTACACAGCAAAAAATATATTTGACTTGCCCTTCCCCCGCTAGGTAACGTACTGATCTTTATTGTTCATAAAGATCTTATTAATGACAGCCAAATCGCATGCCACTGCAAAGTCAATCACACTATTTCCTTCAATATTTCTTATTCCCTTCCCTAAACCTCCATGAACTCTCTCTTTCTGTACCAATATGTCCAGTCAAATTTTTTTCTCCAAAATCCTCTTCTTATTTTTAAAGAGCCCTCCAAAAATATTTTTTTGTTCTTCAGACTCTATCTGTGGGGCGTAGGCACATAATATGTTCACGTTGGTATTGTTACCTGTATTCAGTCGTTCACTTATTATTCTATCACTTCTTCTGGTTAACCTTACAAGAAAATCTTTCCATTTGTTATTAAAAATAATACCTACTCCATTTCTGGCGTATTTGTTCGAACTACCATATATTAACTTGCATCCATCGCTAAGATCTCTTGACTTATTACCTTTTCAACGACTTTTCTGCACGCAAAGTACACCAATCCTTGTTTTCTGTATGAAATGCTAAGCATTCTTTTGTTATCTGTCATGCTTTCAAAGTTAAGAGATCCACTCTTAAGACTAGCTGCTTTGACCCCTTCCATCCTCTAAGGGTTAGCTCTAGCTCACTTTTCGCAGATGTCAGGCGAAGCCGCAACTGCGGGTCGCTTATGGAGAACGCCCTAGCCTCTAAACTATTTTCCATATTCCTTCTTTCCATGATTTTAGCAATGTTTTTACTGTCGTATCTCCCTCCTAGCGCTACTCCCCCTTTATTTGGGCTTGGATCCGGCACTGATAGTTACAGAACTACTCAATTCACCCAGCAACTACCAGAGGCGGAGTTGAAGGGAGTCCGGTATACAACATGTAAACTTTTTTCTTCCTCTTAGAGTGCCATATCCCTACGGAACGTCGGCGACTACCATGCTTATAATATTGTTATACTGATCTCGGTCTTGCGCTACGTGTAGCAATTGGTCCGCTGTCAAACCTGTCCACTGCCGCAAATTCCTCAACCAAGAGAGTTTCTTCCGTCCTATCCATTTCTTTCCTTCGATTTTACCGTTAAGAATTAGCCGAAGGAACTCATATCTTGGTCCTCTGATTATATGTCCAAGATATTCTAGTTTACGCCTCTTAATAATATTTAATAGAGTTCGTTGATGTCCCATTCTTCGAAGAACTTCTTCGTTTCTGGTTCTGCTAGTCCATGGAATTTTTAGTGCCCTTCGATACAACCACATCTCAAACGCCTCGATTTTATTCATGATATCGGCGTTTAAAGTCCAAGTTTCACATCCATACAAAAGTACAGACTACACGTAACATCTTGTAAACTTTTCACTTCTTCTTCTTCATGTGCCTTGTCCGTTCCGAACGTTGGCAATCAACATGGCTATTCTGACTTTGTTTGCGGCAGATCTGAATAGTTCAGCAGATGACAATCCGAACCATTGCCGCAAGTTTTGGAGCCACGAGTGTCTTCTCCTCCCTGGACCCCTTCTGCTGTCTATTTTCCCTTGGACGATCAGTTGTAGTACTCTATATTTATTATGTCTCATAACGTGACCCAAGTATTCCAACTTTCTTTTCTTTATACTTATTCCTACCTCTCTCTCTTTACCTATCCGGCGTAGTACCTCTTCGTTGGTCACGTGCTCAGTCCAGGATATACGTAATATACGTCGGTAAGCCCACATTTCGAAGGCTTCTACTTTTTTCATCAATGTTGCGGTCATTGTCCACGCCTCCATTCCATATAACAAAACCAAGAATACATAACATTTCAGAAGTCGAATTTTGAGAGGTAGGGTGAGGCTTTTAGAGGTGAAAATTTGCTTCATGCTAGTGAACGATGCTCTTGCCTTTTCTACTCTTATACGTATTTCCTTCGCTTGATCCCAATTTGAGTTAACTGTTGTTCCCAAGTAGATGTACGAATCCACGTGTTCAATTCTTTCATCGCCCAATATCAGTTGCTGTGGTGGTTGTTGGGTTTTGCTTACTAACATCCATTTGGTTTTTGTGATATTTAGTCTGAGTCCGTATTGTGCACTTGTTTTTTGTATCTTACTCATTAGGCAACTCAGTTCCTCCATGCTACTTGCTAGAATCACAGTGTCATCAGCATACCTTATGTTATTAATTATTTGTCCATTTATCTTTATGCCTTCTGTGCTTTCCTCCAGCGCTGTCTTAAATACTTCTTCTGAGTATATATTAAAGAGAATAGGAGACAAGATATAGCCCTGTCGTATCCCTTTCTTGATCTCAATTTTATTGGATTTTCACGGATTTCCAAATTTAATGAGTTATTGGATAATAGAGGCTTGAATTTTTAAAATGAGTTTCTTGCCTGTTCATCGAATTTCGAAGGATGGATCCAGATTTTGGGTAATTCAACATCCAAGGTATTTGAATCTCTGAACTCTCTGCAGCGGTTGTTGGTTTAATATCAGTTGGGTTGCGCCGATATCCACTTTACTGGTCACCATGTATTCAGTTTTATCGATATTTATCGACAGTCCCCAATTTGTGCATTCCATGTCAACTCTATTGATTAGCTCCTGCAGATCGTCGATGTTTTCAGCTAGAATCACAGTATCGTCGGCGTACCGTATATTGTTAATTATTTCTCCTCATATGATAATTCCTTTTTGATCTTTTAAAGCTTCCCTAAATAGATTCTCAGAATACACGTTGAAGAGGGTGGGAGACAGTACACAGCCCTGTCTTCTGCCTCGTTCAATACTGATTGGCTTTGATTCTCTGTTGTTGGTATTAATAATGGCTGTTTGGTTCCAGTAAAGTTTGGCAACAAGTTTGATGTCTTTCTCATCTAGTTGGATGCTCTGCAAGGCGGTAATTAGTCTGGTATGCTGAACGCGATCAAATACCTTTTCAAAATCAATGAAGCACATATATACGGGTTTTCTTACCTCCCAACATCGTTGAAGGAGTGTTTGCATAGAAAATAGTGCTTCTCTAGTTCCAAGGCATCTCCGGAACCCGAACTGCTCTTGACTAATTATTTCTTTGCACTTGTTATTAATTCGGTTTAGAAGAATATGCAACAGTATTTTAACGACATGGCTCATTAAACTAATGAGTCTACAATCGCTACATTTCTTAACGTTTGGTTTCTTAGGTAAAGGAATAAAGATCGATTTTAACCAGTCCGATGGAATTTCACTGGTATCATATTCTTTTCTAGTTCTTTTATATTGTCATTTGAGAGTAATTTTAGCCATTCGCTATATATTTGATCTGGCCCACTGGCTTTGTTGTTTTTGGCTTGGTGTATGGCCTGTATTTGCACTTAAGTTAGGTAGTGATCCTCGATCATCCTTAAATAATGCTTTAATGTAGTTTTCCCATTCCTGAATTACTTCGTCTTCTTAAACTTTTTTAATTTTATTTAAATATATAACAAGGGTATTAGCTAACAGGCGGTCTTATGTACTTTCGAATGTACACAAAATTGTTAAAATAAATTAACTTTGTAAATTGATGGTTGTAAAAAATCGTAGAATACAAAAATAATATAATTGAAAAGGTAAAAGAACAATGTTGTCTCAAAGTAAGAGATGTAGTTCTTCCAAATCCTCCCCCTTTTTAAATTTAATGTCTGTTTCGTCCCCCCGTTTTTTAAGTGTTTTTTGTGTGTTTTCTGTGTGTTTTAAAGTGTCTCAATTTTAATTTTTAACTTTATATAGTGAACTTTACATCCATTTGAGACATATTACAAGATAACTCTATCAAAGAAATTTGATAATTACAAGCTAATCTAATTGCACACCCACACAATTTGTACATATATTCTTATTCATTGTCTTACAACTGTCACCTCCCAAAACAAAAATAAAAATCTCAATAAATAACACACATTTCATAAATATATCTCCAGAATAAATATAAATAACTTTAAAGAACTTAATGGTATAGAACATTACTTTCATCAAACAAACAATTACATTTCACCTATCTCTACTTCATTGGATAAAATCTGTCTCCTCAAGAACTTCCCTGTTTAGATAGTTTGATACAAGATAGTCCTTGAACAATACAAGATAGTTTGAACCATGTTCTTTCAACCATCAATTAATAGAGTACCGGCATCATTTATTTAACTTTGTATCGTGAGCTGAAGATGCTTTGCATATTGTAGAAAGCGAAACCGGTCGTCTGATTAGTTAAATTAAATTGATTGTGAGTAAGTCTAATTTATTATTTCTTTTACCTTTTGAAATGGACTCACACAAGCAACACATTCATGATTATAATTTAATTGCTTTATTCAATTTTAAAAATATTATTTAAAATTTTGAAATACAGAAGACATAGAATGCAGCTTCGCGGTAGTCTACAGTACTACCTACTCAACCACTTTTTTTTGCTAAAACATACTTATGATTACTTACAGTATTTGCGCGATAAGGGGAACTACTACCTAAGTGTTAGAATTAAAAAACAAAGACAAATTTGTATTAATAATTAGCCTAATCAACAAACTCAAATTAAGAAGTTCTGATAATTAATTTAAATATTCGTAGTAACATAACCACGTCAATAAACTTACTTCAACCTTTACTTGTGGCTTATTCCCATTTATATAGTAACTAAACAAATTATTATATTGGTATCACATATTTAACACCAAAAAAGTTTCAGTATAAAAATATTAAGCTTTTCGCTGCATCGCTGTCTTAACGAAAACCCTCCATAGAAACTTTGTTAGTCAGGATTAAATTACCCCGTTATTTTTTCCTTCCAATTTGTCAAGTTGTTTAAATACTAATGAATTCGTCTTCATTTTAAGTCAGAAATATCCTAATTTCGAACGACCTACAGAAAGGGAGATCTCAAATACGCATTTTGTTAATTATAATTTTAAAATAACACCTGAAACTTCGTCGTCAACCTTATACATCTTTAAACAAAGTTTTTGCAAAGTTTTTCCAACGAATAATTCGTTTTCTATAATAAAGTAAAGGTCTAATTTTTGCTGGTAATAACTTTTAGAACTTCAATTTCGTTCGGAATTGAACAAGTTTGTAATTTGAGGAAAAACATTTTTTATCTTTAAATTTTTATGCAGTAGAAGTCTTAGAGGTAGATAGTAATTTTGAGATATTGATTAAATTCTTATTTAAATTGCTGGATCTGCATTAAAGAAATCATTTCATTATGATTTTATTTGAATAGTTTTTAAATTACTGCATAAAATAAGATTTAGTGGAATAGATAGATTAGATTAAATTATATTTAATTTATTGTTTACTTATCTTGTTTGAAACAATTTATGTGACTACGATGAATATAAGATCGATTTCTTCTTCCAAAGCTTACAAAGTTATTGTGCTGGTTATCTATTACGCTGGCAAAACTTTTTCTATCTTCTGCTGTTTGTATAATATACTAGTAAATTTGCCCGTCGCATGCAACGCGAGATCCAATCAATTGTCATCTACAGTTAGTCAACGAGTGATCAACTATTTTGCTGATGACGGGGTCTGTAAGAAACAATTGCCAAACATCAATAGTTGTTTTTGCTTCTCTGGCTTTTCCAATTACTCCAGAAGATTTAGTTACTATGTTTCTGATCCGGGTCTTTTTTTTAGCTCTTCTTCTTCTGATTGCTCTGAATTAGAGTCGTGATCATTGTTCTCCTAAACGTCATCTTGGTCTTCTGAAGGTCCACCTATCTAATCTTCGCTCTCAATTTCAGCCCATATTGCTAAAATACGCTTTATTTCTTTCTCGTAACAACACCAAAACTGCAAATAAAAAAATACTATTACAAATCACCATACATCTGACTATATTTTCCAATAAAATACTATACTTAAGAAATATTATAAAAAGAGCCACACACAGGGTTCATTTACCGTATTATTAACTGTAAGCGAGAGCGCCCACCAAAGTGGCGTGGCATGTAACATAGCAGTGGCATAGCACAGGCATGGCACTGGCGTGGCAGGTAGCGCACACCAAAGTAGCATGGCATTAAAAAGGCTAGTTAAATTCAAAATGTCATCATCTGAAGATGAAGTTATGCTAACGCTTTTAAATGTCAACAGTATGAACAGAAATCGTCCGCAACGTTAGTTTTGAGTACACTCTTATTGGTAAGAGATGCAAGGGCATAGTAGATTTAGGGCCGATTTGTTTGAACGCTAATCAAAACTTGATTGTAATCAAATATTTAATTACAATCAAATACGTCACAGCAATTGTCAAAATTATTAAAAAAATCTTATTATTATTATTGATTTGTAAATAAAAACATGTAGTTAACATCAGAAAGAGTATTTAATTATGGTTTATTTTAAATTAAAACGTAAAATAATAAAATTAAATAAAATAAATCAGTCAACATAACTCATAATGTGACGTATTTGATTTTAATTAAATATTTGATTACCATTAAGTTTTGATTAGCGTTCGAACAATCGGTCCTTAATGTATTTAAAGAATTAAAAAATTTCGGACTTGTGTTGTCATAGATACCTGGAAATTGCTCAATTAATGAGACAAAACGAATATTAAATTCTGGACTGTCTTCCATATTTAAATTTTTCAACAAACACACATGCAAAATGCAAGTAGCACGTGGCAAAAAGTAGAACAAATCTATGACGTGGCGTAACAAGCTGCATGACGCCACTGTCAATGTCATTTTTGTGTGCGTTGAATCAGTCTTTTGCATTGGTTACATTTTAAGTAACATGCTAGACTGGCTACTTGCCACTTGCCATGCCAGTTTGGTGGGCGCTCTCCCTAAAAAGCACACCAATATCTAAAACTGTGAAACAGCAACACAAATATCTTTGATACTATTGTACACGCGCATGGTCAAAAGCACCGACTACAAAAATATTAAACTATATCTCTTAAAGACCAAATAAAAACTGAAAATATATAACGCCAGTCGGTAAGGGGAAAACCGCTTGGAGCATTTTAGGAATACCACTACCACTATACAAGCGGCGTCATTTTAAAATGTATCACGGGTCGGTCCTTTCGACCGACCGGGTTAAGCCAAATTTCATTGCCTCTCTTTCTTCTCTTTTTATATTTTTTTTGCAATTAATTTTTTTTTTATTTTACTAGTAGCGTCAGGTCATCGGCAAAAGTTATGGACAGATGTTTGTTTCTGCAGATTATTTCATTTGTTTTTATTCTGTTATCCCAGATAATTGTTTCCAATACTAGGTTAAATATTACTGTCAATAGCAGATCACCTAGGATCATCAGGTCTATTCTTATTAAAATCTGTTTCGATTTATGCTCATTTGACTAATTTTTTAGGTATTTTCAATTGTCTTGTGGTTTGTACATTTTTCCTATATCTACTCTAACATATACATATCTGAAGTCTATGAATAAATAAAGCGTGTAGAATCATTTCGTTTTTATAGCCGGTTGTTTGTATTTCTTTGATGTTGTTCATGAAACCCGCTTGATATTTTCCTATCAGTTTTTCTGTGTTTATTTTGTCTTGTTATTCTCTTAAATATCTTGCAGCAAAAGTTCAGCAGGGCAATACGTCTGTAATTTTTTACCATTGACGCATTGCATTTTTTTGTAATGGCGATTGTTTCATCCAGACTATCACTCCTCGCACATTTTCCTTTTTTCCATACAAATTCTTTTTTTTTTATTTTAGCCTTGGTTTAGAACCGTTAGCCACGTAATTATATATAAATAATAGTATTTATTCATTCAGGATTGTACAGGGGGGACACTTTTCACGCTCAGGGGTGCGTCAGAGCGACTTAATTAGAATGCATAAGACTTAAACCATGTTTAGATAGGTGTGTAACAAATAGGTACACATGCAAAGTAAATATACATTTAAACGATTAATTGTTTATTCACACCTTTAATTTAATTGTTTGCAGAAATATCATAATCAGTTTAAAAAATTGTGTGTCTATCTTCACTAAATAGCACATTTAAGCTTAATTATGTCTTTAAACCTACTTTCATCAATAATTCTTAAAGCAGCCACGTACTTGTTTTGAGATGTAAGGAACAGTTAAAGAATATGTGATTTAGATTAGCTATGCTAGTTCCACACTCACATCTGTCCGTTGGGAGAACTCCGATTTTAACATCGAAAAACATCCATGATCTACTTTTATTCTTAGGATAGTCGACACTGTATTTCTACTTAGTGCAACAACTTTGTAAAATTGGATCGCAGCTACTGTTGGTTGTAGTTTAAACAAATTAGTGCCCCTAGTTTCACCAAACTGAATCCAACGCCTATCCCATTTAAATTTAATATGCTGTTTCACATGTGCAATGAGATTACGTGTGTTAACTTCAATCAATATACAATGTGTAAAAGCCAAATGGAATAAATTCATTATTTAGGTTACTGTACATATTTATAAAAAATCCCGAAACACGTTAAATTTAAATTATAACTTGACATTCTTTGACGTGAAAATGCAACCCCTACCTTCAACCCCCTTAGAATGACAGGTACAACCCCCCATTTTTAAAATAGGAAGTATAGGCTTGTGATATAACGTTTGAAAGGTCTTTTCATTCTCCATTCAAAAATGTTGTCGCTTTCAAGTTTGTTAAAATTAATTAAGATTAAATAAATTAAAATCATGTGGTTACCGAAAACTATGAATTTTAATGAAGTAGATGTTCAAAATGTTCACCGCGAACGCCTTGGCAACATCCTAATCTCAAATAAAACTGTCTTCTAACATTATTTAACATAACAGGCATGATCGACCTAATCGCAAGCGTTATTCGTTCTTTTAGGTCATTTAAATCAGAAGGTTCAGTTTTGTACACATGGCTCTTCACATATCCCCATAAAAAGAAATCTAATAATGTAAGATCAGGTGATCGCGCTGGCCATTCAATCGATCCTCGCCTCCCTATCCACCGATTGGAAAATATTGTATCGAGGTACTGCCGGACATTAAGTTGGTAATGTGGTGGTGCTCCATCCTGCTGAAACCATATCGTATTCGCTGGAACTTGAGGGTTTCCTGGATCAGGATATAAATTTGCCAACGTTGGAATGACATCATTTTGAAGTAGTGCCAAATAATTGTTGCCATTCAAGTTGCCCTCAATGAAAAAGGAACCAATGATATTGTTTCCTATAATCCCTGTCCAAACATTAACCTTTTGAGGGTATTGAGTTTGTTCTTCTCTCATCCGGTGAGGATTTTCCGTGGCCCAGTAGCGGCAATTTTGACGATTAACATGACCGTTAAGTGAAAAAGTACACTCATCAGAAAACATAACGTCTTCTAATTGGATAATATTGTTATCCAACATGTCCATCATTTGCTCACAAAAAAAGTTCTCCTATCAAAATCGTCTTCCATGAGCTCCTGAGTAGGTATCATCTGATAGGGATGCAATTTATTTTCTTTTAATATGTTTACTATCGATGTATGACTAGCATTGAATGTAGTGGATGCCTGTCTACTCGATGTATGTGGATTTTCCTGAAACTCAAGCAACACATCTAATTTGAGTTCATCACTCAGTGCATTGGCAGCTGCTTTTTTTATTTGCCTTACATGACCAAACTCGCGAAACTGCTTCTCTATTTTACTTATTGTTCCTTGCGATATAGGCGGTAAATTAGGAAATTTCTCATGAAATATGCGAGTTACTTCCTGTTGTGTTCGGGTGTTATCTCCGTAACCAATCATTTGTAAAACTGTTATTTTATGCATTTCCGTTAATCTAACCATTTTTCAGAATTGAATTGAACGAACTTTTTACTTAAATAAAATACTGACAACTTAAATAAAACAATTTACTAATGCGTGTTAAAATAACGTTGCCACGGAAATTCTTTAAAGCTTTTTAATGGTTAACATCTAAAAACCACATTGCTATGATTTTTGTTTACTTTCTCATTATCAAGACCTAAATGGGAAATAAGTTTTGATTATATTTTAGCGAATTTCGGTAACCACATGATTTTAATTTATTTTATCTTAATTAATCTTAATAAACTTGAAAGCGATAACATTTTTGAATGGAGAATGAAAAGACCTTTCAAACGATATATCACAAGCCTATACTTTCTATTTTAAAAATTGGGGGTTGTACCTGTCATTCTAAGGGGGTTGAAGGTAGGGGTTGCATTTTCACGTTAAAGAATGTTAAAGAAAGAATTTAAATTTGACGTGTTTCGGGATTTTTTATAAATATGTACAGTAACCTAAATAATGAATTTATTCCATTTGGCTTTTACACACTGTATGTGAGTGTTTTAGTGGATTTTTGGATTTGAATATGTAATACAATTGTCCAATATAACTGAATATCCTGAGCTTACATTAGTCTACATTGATAGACTAATGTAGACGTATGTGAAGTAGATAGTGTAGTTGACGTGATTTTAAAAAAATCTTAACATTTCATTGACGAATGGTATTGTCGATATCCCCTTTGAACAAGGTTGTAAGTCATTTTTAGCGATTTTACAGAGATATGCAAAAAAACGAAAACATGTATTTTTAATAATTTGTAGCGAAATGATTAAACTCTTTTACACTAATGCGATACAATATTTATAACAGAATGAGAGATTACTTTAACATGTATGTTTTGAGAAACATACATGTTTAACTATTGAAAATCTTGAGTTTGATTGTGGTACAATCTTGAGATTAAACATGACTTTTCGTAAAAAAAACTCGCTAAACAACCATTTTACACTCTTCGTGTGAATTATTTTTTCCGTTTTACCATTAAAAGGTTGTTGATGTTGAAAATAATATGTTTTGAGATATTAGCAATGTAAATAAGAAAAAATTAGTTTTTATGGTATATTTAAATTAAATATCAACTCGTAGCTCTCACAATTTTATTTGGAAATTATAAATTTTACAATAGCAACAATATTCTACCACTACGAATAAAATAATTACTATGAACAAAATAAAATAATTATCTCAAATGTTTATTTGGAGTCTGATTGTTGAATATTTTTAAGGTTACAAAATTTTATTGATTATAGTAACGGTGATATTTCGGGTATGACCTTTGACTTACAAAGGCTGTTTAACATCAAAGACTGCAAAATTGTAAACGGCGAGTTTTCGCTTATAGTATGATGCAGAAACTTCTGACATTGAAGTGAATAAGATCTTCTGTAGATCAAAACATGCCGCAACTACTGAGTTACTACATTGAGCAAGCGACTTAATTCGTGTTTTAAATTCTCGTTTTAGAAGCAACATGATGAGTATAATTAAGCTGTAAACTTTCCCTTTGTTCAATCAAAGCTCTTTTATAAATATCGCATGTTGCGCATAGATCTTTCTGGGTTTAAACAAATTTATGTTAAAATTATTGTAAAATACTTCTCTATATTGTCTCTCAGTGGCTTGTATCTTTGCTGCATATTCATGAAAACATAACCACTCGATATAATTTGGGAAACGTTAAAGATTCGCCAAAATATTGTGTACGGCTACGAGCCCTCACGTAATGTGACTCTACAACTGGTATCTGAGCAATATGTGTCCTCATACTTTGTTTAATAAACTCAGGTACTTTGTTTGAGCAGTTTTCATGACGGCCTCGTTGATAGGTTAGTAAAATACAATCAGTTACTTCCATATTAATGTTTTTTTATAAATAGTGTTATTCCACTTATCTGTAATATCTAGAGTATTGAAAAACATTTTTTACATACCCGAATTTTATCATCGTATATCGTAAATAAATATTTATATGACCAGCGGCGCCTTAAAGTTGCAAGTATTGTTGGTTTTTTAGGTAGTCTTTTAACACAGTTATTTACAAACTGTACTTGATCATGATTCTTCTTCTTTAAGTGCCATCTCCGCGACGAAGGTTGGCAATCATCACTGCTATTCTAACTTTTGACACTACAGCCCGAAAGAGTTCAGTTGAGCTACATCCAAACTATTCTCTGAGGTTTCTCAGCCAGGACTTTCTTCTTCTAACTATGCTGCACTTTCCTTGAATCTCATGATTCCCAAGAGCCCAAAATTATATAAAAATCCGGTTCTCATTTCTAAAGATAATTTTTGAATACATCTTTTGGAACAGTTCTGTGTATACCCTGGTTGCATTTACCTCTCTCGGATTTGTTGACCTCTATGATTCGTGAATGCTAATCCTAATTTTTTTTTTTTTATTTAAGTTTCCTCTTCGATTGTTGGTATTGCGTGTCCTCTTACCACCAGAAGTACATTTTCCCGGCATATGTCGTTTCTTTTTCTTATGCGAATTTTGTTCTATATTAGCAGCACTATATTTGTTTTGTATATTTAGGTTTGTTTTTGGTTCAACCTCATCTAATTCTTGTACATTCTTTTTTTTGCTCTATCCGAATAGCTACTTTCTACAACAAAACTATTTGTATATCTACCTGAAGACCACAGAATAACAATAAAAACAGAAATTAACAATTCGTAACAAAAGGAAATTGTGGTTGTCTATTAAAAAAAAAGTAAATAGCAATGGATATTCTAAAAACTGACATCTTACCTTCAAAACTGGAAGGTACATATTCGGACACATCAGCAGAAAAAGGGTCCCTATGACCACTCGACTCTACATCACTACCATTCGGGTCTACAAATTTGCTTCAACCAGGCCGTAAGTTTCTTTTAATTTTGATTAAATCATTACCATGTTGAAGAAGTATTTCATCGGATGATACATATGATGTACTTACCATAAAGGCTTTCCTGTGGCATCAAAATCTTTTGCAATAATATCTAAGTTTTCCATATATAATATAATAACGGATTTATTACGGCTGTCGCCGCTTCTCCGCCCCCAATTTCCATCTTTTTCTGTCATATGCAGTTGCCTCTTCCAAGTCTCTTGCCGCCATTGCTTCATCAATATCGTTGCGCCAACTTCTCCGTGGTCGTCCTCTCTTTCTTCTTTCAGGAGGGATCCATTCCAGTACTCTCCTAGGCCATCTGTACTCTGGCATTCTTTTAACATGTCCGAACCAGATTAATTGTTTTCTTTCTATGTCATCATTGATATTTCTCTCCATTTTCATTTCGTTTCTTATTTGTTCGTTTCTAACTCTCTCCAGTTTCGATCTACCGCAGCTTCGTCTCAGATAATCCATTTCTGTCGTCAAAAGTTTATTTCTATTAGCTTTGGTGACGTCCCATACTTCCGAACCGTAAAGTGTAATACTTTGGACTATACTACCGTAAATGTGTTTTTTGGTTTCTCGTCGAATTGTTTTTTGCCAGAGAAGAGAGTTTAAGGCACGGGTCGCTGCTCTGCCCTTGTTTATTCTTTCCCTGATTTCATCTGCGCTATTTCCCTTCTTGTTGAAAATGACCCCCAAATATTTGCAGGATTGCACGCCTTTGATTTTGTCGTCTTCCAAGACTAGGTCACATATTTCATCTGTTCCCACTGAGAGATATTCACATTTTGTCATATTCATGTTTAGACCTGCCACCTCATATTCTTCTTGCAGTTTTCTTACCATATAGCTAAGATCGTAGCTGTCTTCGGCAATTACTACCTGGTCATCCGCAAAGAAAAGTGTATATAGCTTGTTTTCTTCCACCGTTATTCCCATGTTTCTACATTTTTTTACCCATTTCACTAAGGATCTGTCCAAATAGATTTTAAATAAGGTGGGTGACAGACAGCAGCCTTGTCTTAGTCCTTTTGTTGTTTGAAAAGGAGAGGTGATTTCTTGTCCCATTTTAATTCTTGCAAAGTTTTGTTCGTAATATTTTTGAGTGGCGTTAATAAGAATTGGGTTTATTTTCAAGTTACCCATTTCTATCCATAGTTGGGAGATCGGTACACTGTCATATGCTTTTTCCAAATCTATTAAAGCTATATGAGTTTCTCTATTTCTCTGCACTCGTTTTTCCATTGCAATTTTTAATGTGAAGATATTATCCATAGTGGAGCGTCCGGCCCTAAATCCCGCTTGTTCTTCGGGTTGTTTGTCTTTGATATCATTTTCTATCAGGTTTCGTAGTACTTTTGAGTATAGTCGGCCTATAGTAGCAATCACTGCGATCCCTCTATAGTTTTTAGGATCCATCTTTGTGCCTTTCTTGTGTATTGGAGAGATATACGATTGTCTCCATTCTTCTGGAACTTCTTCTCCGTTTAAGCATCTTTCGAATAATTTTCGGATCATCTCAAACAGTTTTGATGATCCATACCTAATCAACTCTGGATGTATTCCGCCTGGGCCTGGAGATTTTTTTAATTTCATTCCCTTAACTGCTTCATTCACTTGTTCTATTGATATTTCGATTTTTCCTTCTACTTCCACTTGTTCATTTGTCTGTTTAAACCTTTCTCTTCTCTCTGTTAATAAGTTCTCAAAATGCTCTACCCATGTGTTCTCTGGTATTCTATTTATTATGACTTGGTTTTTTGTCGTTGTTCTCATCGTTTTTATAGTTCTCCAGGCTTCAGAGCTCTTTGTCCCTCCTATATGGTTGTCTAGGTATTGGCATTTTTGTTCCCATGTACTATTTTTCTTTTTAACCACTTCTCGTTTGACTTCTTTATTCAAGTTTTTATATTGTTGTTTTGTATGTTCGTCTCCCTGTTGTAATAACTGTAGATATACTTCCTTCTTTCTTTTTATCTTTTCTTCCACTTCTTTATCCCACCAATATGGTTTATCTACTCTTCGTACCTGTGGCCCTAAGGCTTCTAGCGCTGCGTCTTTCATGCAGTTTTTTATATGTTCGTATTCATCCGTCGTTGATCTGTGTGATTCCTGTAGTTTTTGTGTTAGTCTCCAGGAGTAAAGTAACTGTGTGCTCTCGTTATCTAGATTATCTAAGGTGTACGTAGTTCTCTCTATTTTTTCTCTGTGTTCTTTGTTGATGTCTGTGTGGTTCCTGTCTACGAATGGTGTATATATTTTTCCTATTATCAGGCAGTGGTCCGAGCTGCACTCTGCTCCTCTATTCACCTTTACGTCCTGTACTCTTAACTTAGTTTGTTGTCTTGTTATGAAATAATCTATTATCGATTTTAGACCTCTTGTGTGCTGATACCAGGTGTATTTATGTATGTTCTTGTGGGCGAAAAAACCATTCAAAATCTTTAACTCATATTGTTGGCATATATTTATGAGTCTTTCTCCGTTGTTGTTAACAGTTTCTTCTCCATGCATGCCTACCACTTTACTTTGAACTTGTTTTCCTACTCTGGCATTCAGGTCTCCTCCGCATATAATCTCATGGCTGTTAGGAATTTCGTTCAGGATTTTTCTAAAGTCTTCTTCAAAAGCTTCCTTTTCTTGCACTGAGTAGTCATCATTTACGGCATATACCCCCAGAATTGTTATTTGTGTTCCTCTTAGGAGAACCGTCACTTTAATAAAACGTTCGTTGTATGCTTCCCAAGATTTAATATATTTTTTAAATTTCTTGTGTACAAATATTGATATCCCTGCTCTTGCTCTTTGATCCTTTCCCACTCCTGAGAAGAAATGTAGATAGTCTTCTAAGTTTTTCATCTCGCTAGAAAATAAATTTTGTTCCATATCTATAATAATATATAAAATACTTATTTTTAGATACAAAAGTATGGTTATAATAATTACTTACCAGGTTCAGCGTCTATTTCCTTCTACTTCCACTTGTTCATTTGTCTGTTTAAACCTTTCTCTTCTCTCTGTTAATAAGTTCTCAAAATGCTCTACCCATGTGTTCTCTGGTATTCTATTTATTATGACTTGGTTTTTTGTCGTTGTTCTCATCGTTTTTATAGTTCTCCAGGCTTCAGAGCTCTTTGTCCCTCCTATATGGTTGTCTAGGTATTGGCATTTTTGTTCCCATGTACTATTTTTCTTTTTAACCACTTCTCGTTTGACTTCTTTATTCAAGTTTTTATATTGTTGTTTTGTATGTTCGTCTCCCTGTTGTAATAACTGTAGATATACTTCCTTCTTTCTTTTTATCTTTTCTTCCACTTCTTTATCCCACCAATATGGTTTATCTACTCTTCGTACCTGTGGCCCTAAGGCTTCTAGCGCTGCGTCTTTCATGCAGTTTTTTATATGTTCGTATTCATCCGTCGTTGATCTGTGTGATTCCTGTAGTTTTTGTGTTAGTCTCCAGGAGTAAAGTAACTGTGTGCTCTCGTTATCTAGATTATCTAAGGTGTACGTAGTTCTCTCTATTTTTTCTCTGTGTTCTTTGTTGATGTCTGTGTGGTTCCTGTCTACGAATGGTGTATATATTTTTCCTATTATCAGGCAGTGGTCCGAGCCGCACTCTGCTCCTCTATTCACCTTTACGTCCTGTACTCTTAACTTAGTTTGTTGTCTTGTTATGAAATAATCTATTATCGATTTTAGACCTCTTGTGTGCTGATACCAGGTGTATTTATGTATGTTCTTGTGGGCGAAAAAACCATTCAAAATCTTTAACTCATATTGTTGGCATATATTTATGAGTCTTTCTCCGTTGTTGTTAACAGTTTCTTCTCCATGCATGCCTACCACTTTACTTTGAACTTGTTTTCCTACTCTGGCATTCAGGTCTCCTCCGCATATAATCTCATGGCTGTTAGGAATTTCGTTCAGGATTTTTCTAAAGTCTTCTTCAAAAGCTTCCTTTTCTTGCACTGAGTAGTCATCATTTACGGCATATACCCCCAGAATTGTTATTTGTGTTCCTCTTAGGAGAACCGTCACTTTAATAAAACGTTCGTTGTATGCTTCCCAAGATTTAATATATTTTTTAAATTTCTTGTGTACAAATATTGATATCCCTGCTCTTGCTCTTTGATCCTTTCCCACTCCTGAGAAGAAATGTAGATAGTCTTCTAAGTTTTCCATCTCGCTAGAAAATAAATTTTGTTCCATATCTATAATAATATATAAAATACTTATTTTTAGATACAAAAGTATGGTTATAATAATTACTTACCAGGTTCAGCGTCTATTTCACTATTTTTCAAAGCTAATGATATTCATTTTAAAAATATATCTCGATAATAAAAAATTTGTGTAGTCAAAAATCTCAACCCAACTAAATTATGTACAAGTTACATTCAGGTAAATGAGATATACTGTAACAAGTCGAACACAAACAAAGCAGCAACTCATATAGCATATGGGATTCCTCGGTAAACTACATACAACTTCATACAAAATTGACTTACGGGATACACCGTATGTTTGATTTGCTCTAAAAGTTAAGCATACGTGCAACAAAGCTGTAACTCCTTTAAAAACCCTATTAATCGTCAAATATATAGAAACTAAGTATTTAACATAGGAAGTTTTACTGCCTTTTTCACGCTAAAATAACACACGTAAGTTAAACGACAAGTTTTTTCAACGGAGTATTAGCTATTGAGAATTAAAGTATGCCATTTATATTGACGTGTACGCAATTTTTTACTGAATTCGCCTGTGTTGAAATCTGAAAATA
The DNA here is from genome assembly GCF_040954645.1 of Diabrotica undecimpunctata. Classification (NCBI taxonomy): domain Eukaryota; kingdom Metazoa; phylum Arthropoda; class Insecta; order Coleoptera; family Chrysomelidae; genus Diabrotica; species Diabrotica undecimpunctata. The sequence continues at coordinate 108,433,516 of NC_092808.1, read as the reverse complement.
GATCTAACTTGAGTTACAACCTTGTTTGATGGGGTTATCGTTGTTAATGTGTTGTGATAACTCGTTTTAAAAATTTACTCTCCTCACAAATTTATTTTGAATTTAAAACACTATTTCAAAAAATTGTAAGCTGTTTTCCATATCTAAAAATATCATTGTTGGAAATTAAAAAAACCATATATGAAGGAGGTAGGGCAAGATTTTTAGCATTGGAACCAGGATCCAACTTGTAAATACAATACATTTTAGAGACGGCTATCGCCGTATTCCCGTTCTCCTCCGCCAATCTTCCCGGTCTAGGGCCTGCTCCTCCTCCAAACCTCTCGATTCCGTCGCTTTTCTAATTCCTTCATTCCATGAGCGTCGAGGTCTACCTCTTTTTTTCTTCCAGGGGGCTTCTTCTAAACATCTTCTTTCTATTCTGTCAATGACCGTTTTAGTAGCATTTATGTTATTTCTTATAGATTCGTTGGTCTTTGTTATCAGCCTTGATGTTCTAGCACTTCTTCTCAAAGAATCCATTTCAATTGCCAACAATCTTCTCTTCAGGTCTGCATTAATTGTCCATACTTCAGAGCCATAAAAAAGAACTGATTCAAACCTTTATTCTTTTTTTGTTCCTTTTGGAAATGTTGCGATTCCACTATAAGTGTTCAGACATCCTACAATTTTACGTCCCTGGTTAATTCGGTGTTTAATTTTGGTTTCTTCCAAGCCGTTTTTATCAATGAGCGCATCTTTATATTTAAATTTTTCCACTTGTTTGATTTCCACGTCCTCGTCTATCAACACTTCAAACCTTGCACCTGAATTGGTAACTAAATATTCTGTTTTCCTCATACTGACTTGTAACCTTCATTTTACATATTCTCTGTATAGACGCTTTATCATAAATTCTAGATCATAACAACCTTGAGCTAGGACGACTTGGTTATCCGCAAAGTTCAGAGGAGAACAATACGTCATTTCCTATGAGGATTCCCATTTCCTGGCAGTGGTTTTTCCAATTTTGGAGGGCTGCCTCAATATATAAATTAAACAGTAAGGGTGACATACTGTATCCTTGTCTTAGTCCTTTAGTTACTTTTATTGGCTCTGATAGTCTGTTTCCGATTTTTAGGTAAGTAGTGTTATCCCTGTTATTTCTGTGATTATTCCTAAAAGGTATTGACTAGTGCCGAGTGCCACAATTTAAGTCTTGGAACTGTATCATACACCTTAGGTCGATAAAGGCTAGATGTACTTCGGTACCAACCGCTATTGTTTTTTCTATTAATTGTTGGAGTATAAACAAGTTATCAGTGCAAGATCTACCAGGCGTAAATCCACTTTGGTCTTCGCTAATTAGATGTCCTACATCATCTTGTATTTTTCCATTTATTATCTTTTCAAACAATCTCACGAAAGTAGGTAGGACACTTAATCCTCTGTAGCAGTTAGGATCTTTTTAGTTAGATTTTTTTCACATTGGAACCCAAACTAAAAAAAGTAGTCACGCTTATGCTTTTTACCATCTGTTTCTTTAAGGCAATACATGAATCGTTCCATTGAATTCTACGTTTATTTTCCCATACATATTTATATATCTGAGATCTGTCAAATTCTCTATTTTGATATAAGATTGATGTTCACTTATTCTTACATATAATGGTCTTGAATTTTCACCTAAATAAAAGTTTTCGCGTACAAGGTATTTTATAAATACAATCCTTTGTTCTTTCCTGTTCATTGTAAGGTTTTGTTTAAATATTTAATTTATTTTATATCTTTGTATGTCTGGTATTGTTATTTTCCTCGAATCGTATAAATGTTATGGATCCCGTCCTATGTTGTTTTGGTCCATTTTTTTTATTGTGGAAAATTTCTTTATAAACAATAAAGGATAATTATTTTTTACTAAAATAGATGGTATCAAATTATTCTCCTCTAAAAAAAAAGGATTTTCACTGAAACAAATAATTTTGGATCTTCTATAATAACGATTGAATTATTCCAATTTTAGTAATTATATTGAGGTGTGATTTATTATTTAGGATTAATTTTCTATACTAGTTAAAGTATCCAGTATCCTCTTTTGAGATTAAAATATCCAACGATGGTAATGAATTATTATGTTCCTTTTCCAGCGTAAATTTTATCGACTCTGTGTCCAGGAATATGTTCAATAACTTTAATTCATAAGGCCATATAGAGAACACATCATCTTTATATCTCCATCATACTGTGGATGGTTTTAAATTTTGTTTAGATCTAGTATTTAGTTCGTAGTCTTCCATAATTATATTCGCCTATAATGTAGAGTATTTATTTAACTACATAACAGATACAAATATTGTTTGTAGCAAGTCAAAAAAAACATATTATATATAAAACGTAACTTAAATATATACAAACAAGAACGCATATTAAACAGAAAAACATTTATGGCAAAGTTACGGTAAGCAGTTCAGTGGATGTTCTGCAATGAGTCATATATTCTTCTGAGCAGTAAAAACAATGTTTTAGAGGATATTTTTTTATAACTTTATCGAAACTGTTACAGCTTAGCTGTTTTATACTTTTTGATTAAATATTGTAATAGTTATAATTAAGACAATTTTTTTCTAAAAGACTTAATCTACAGCGCTTTGTTCGTAGGTAGTGACTGATTTGACTGCTATCAGACTGCTTTATTAAAGCTCAATGTATAAATTACATGCAGGTATAACCAAATTTTGCATTTTATCAGAGTTAAGTTTTAATTTGTTTGCAGTAAACCATGAGCTAGATTTAGTAGAAACTTCCTCATGAGACATTTTTAAGTTATCATAATTTTTCCTGATATAACGTATGTCGTATCATCTGCAAATTGTATGGTTTTGTACGGAGATATGAATTTATGCAGATCGTTGACATAAATAATAAACAAAAGAGGTCCTAAGACCGAACCTTGTGAGACTCCATGTTTTACGGATAGAAAATCGGAGAGATGACCTTTAGACACTACCGCCTGGTATCTACCACATAGATAAGAAGTTATAAGCTTAAGAAGGATACCTCTGATTCCATAGTAATTTAATTTGTAGAGCAAAATGTCGTGTAAAACGCAATCAAAAGCCTTCGACAAGTCGCAAAGAGAAATTGGTATGCGATTGCCGAGTTCAAGCCCCTCAGTTACCTCGCTCACAACATTAAATACCGCGTTCGTAGTAGAACGAGCACTTCTGAATCCATATTGTGAGTTGCTAAAGTAATCATTTGACTCAAAATAAGAATAAAATTGTTGTTTAATAACCTTTTCAATCATTTTCCCAAAAGTAGAAACAATGCTTATGGGTCTGTAATTGTCAGTTTTTGAGGAATCACCTTTTTTGTAGATTAGCAGTACTTTTACCTAACCTAGAGGTAGGATTAATACTATTATATTAATAAATATTACACCCACCAGTCTTTCGAGTTGAACCGTGATGATTTCCATTTGGCCAAGCTTTCGACATTCTTTCTGATTTCTTTTTCAGGGATTCCGAGGTCTGTCTCCGAGCCCCCAGACACTACTACACTTATCACTATTCATCTTACCACTTACACTTATCGCTGTAGTAGTATCACACAAAAAATATTATGTAACTTCAAATTTTAAGCAATAAAACACTTCTGCATATTTGTTTTTCGTCCGTCCCTGTGCGTCGCATTTCCCAATGTAAACTGAATCTAGCTATCAGTAGTCAGAAAATTTAATTAATGAGGTGGTTGTTGTTGTGTGACAGAATATTGTTTATAATTAGATTGTTCATTTTCGTTTGATCTATATAATTTAGTTGACTACGTTCCTAATGGAGTATATGGATGTATCGGTATAGTTGTTGTCGCTGTCGATCTAATCAAGTTTGAAAACTTGTAACCTGGAAGTTTACAGCCAATAAAAGGTTTATACTCCAGTTCAAAGGTTTCGTTTAATGTTCCAGCTGTTTACTATTTTAATAGTTAATAACGTTACAAGCGGCTGCTGTTTATATGGAGTTTTCTAAACTCTTTAGCTTGTGTTAAATTGTTGCTAATTTTTAATGTTTTAACCATTTAAAAGGTTTTATAATCATAAGTATTTATAAACTCATGGAGATACTTTAGTAAAACGTACTTACACATAATACACACAACGCAAAATTCTAGGGATATTTTTATAAATAGACGTATTTTGTTTATCTGTAATCAACTGTAATCAAAAAAAGTAATACAAAATTTGTAGTTTAAATTGTTGCTTAATATGTCAAAAACCATAAATTGCAAAAAAAAACAGAAAATTGGAGCAAAAAAAAATATATTGCAAATCACCCATGTTTCACATACCACCATAAAATGTCAAAAATACGAAATATAAACTTAAAATAAAGTATGGCCACCACGTTGGTTTATCACAACTCTGCATCTACTGTTCATGCTCCGAATCACATTGTTAATATCTGCTTGAGGTAGTTGTGTCCATTGTTCTCTCAGAAGCTCTTTTAATTAAAACTCATTGTAGATATTGCTCATATGTGGAGTAATTCTTCGTTGGAGCATGTCCCATACATGCTTAATGGGATTCAAGTCCGGTGATTTAGCTGGCCATGGCAATACATCAATACTCTCGTTATCCAACCAGTTTGTTATAGTATGCGCAACATGCGGTCGAGCGCTATCATGCATAAAGTAAAAAGTTTTCTCTAACAGCAGCAGCAAACGGGCACACAACAGGTTCAAGAATAGTGTCCAAATATTGCTGACTTGTGAGAAAACCACGTGGGAAAATGAGGTCAGTTCTTCCGTCAATCATGATTCCGCCCCATACCATTAATGTACCACCTCTGTATGCATACACTTATCCATATTTAAACTCGTCAATAAACAAAACTGTGGTCCAGTCATTATCAGTCCAATTCTGAAACTCTTGACACCAGGTTAATCTTGCAGCGCAATTGCCTCTAGATAGAGGTGGACATCTCAGTGGTCGCCGACTACGAAGATTGGCTTCATGGAGACGATTTCTCACAGTACTGCTGCTAATTGTTACATTATGTGCAAGCTGTAATTTATTAACCAGCTCGGGTGCTGTGATTGTTGGCTGGCTTCTGGCATTTAAAATTAAATGTCGGTCTTGAGCGACGGTTGTAGAGCTACCACGTCCTGAATGTTGCTCGGCTGGACTCCCAGTGTCTCTAAACCGACGCCACAATCGACTTACGACGCTTTGGGAGACACCCAGCTGGTCAGCAACTTAAATTTGTCGCATACCAGCTTGAAGGAAGCTCACGGCTCTATTCATCTCGTCCAACGTTAAATGTTGTCGTTGCATGGTAAAAAGACAATATCTTTAACTCACCTATTAAGCAAGAATGGTATAAAGTGACTAAAATTAAAAATAAACAAAACATAAAAATGTCGATTTTTTTGTCCCTTATAAAAAACATTCTAAAACACGTATTGCTATCAGTTTTACAATTTTATTTTTATAAGAAGTGAGTGTCTGTATCAACAATTAGAGTACAAGCATATTTATATGGCCATGAAATTTCTGTAATGCGTATTGTCAAATTATTCAAATATCCTTAGACTTTTGCGTTGTGTGTATATTTAGTTCCGTAATACTGACAATATTACGGGATGTGGTGTGGTGGAAAATAATTTGAAAAAAAAGTTTTTTATTTAAAATAAAATTAAATTAAAATAATATTATTAAAACCAACACTTTATACTCAGTTAAGATATGTAACCAGGAAATTTACCATGATTTGTTTTATTGCGAAAATAATTTATTATTGAATCATAAAATTTAAAATAAAAAAACTTGGTAATTTGGGATGTATACGTAAGTATGAATTATGTAAAAAAACAGTAAAAACAGAAAAACACACAAAGAAAGTAGAAGTAGCACAAGCTAAAGCAGAAGCGTATACAAAGGTATACGATCAACTGATAAGACTTACTACAGTATTACAGGATATTTATTGATAATTAGCTCAACAAAAAATAGGTTATTTGATAGATATATCTTTTGAGGTAATGATCAAGAAAATAGATATAATAGTGCATATGTAAGAAATGTTGTCAAAAGGCTATTTGGAACCTGGAAAATATGGTATCCCTGTCTTCAATGAGGTCTACAAAACAAATTAAATGCATCTCTTGCAATAATAAGTGCTACAGCAGTCCTCTACAATATACAGTGATGAGTGTCTTACCACCCGGCTTTTTAACGTAAGAGATAGAAAACACAGTTACCTTGTAAAATAAAAAGAAATGAAACTCGTAGATGTGAGAAATAATCTATAGAAACCTATAATTTACATAACATTACATTACCACTATCGATAGTCTCACACCTTTAGACGTTAGCTTCGAGCTAAATCACCTCGGTCATAATTATTATGTGTAACGTCGTATGTGTGACGTATTTCCATTTTTTAATTTCGCATAAAGTAAAAACTGATTGACCACAATAAAGCAAAAATGTGAATAAAATAATTTAATTAATAGTGATTATTTAATCTAAAGTTTTAAATTATTAACCAAAAATAATTTCTACTATGATTTGAACTGCAGCAGAACAATAACCCAAACTGTCACTAAATAATTATAAAAGTCTGGTGGATCAGAGTTCAAGGCACGATGTTCTCATCGAGGCGCTCAGGGTTCGAATCCAACATGGAGGTTTTACTTTTTTAAAAATTAAAATTTGAAATTATGCAGATATTATACCGTTTTGCTATAAATCACTTAACATTTTTTATTTCAGTCTTTATTAGAAGTGTTTATAGTAAAACATGAAAATCTTATTGAAAAAACAATGTCGAACTTTCGATAATAAAGTAAAAATTCTTCATTCAAACATAAAAGAACGTTCCAAATAAATGTACTTACAAAAAATGTTTAAATAGGTAAAAATTCTATAAAAATATTCTAAATAAACGTATTTTATTCTAATGAAATGTATTTACAAAAAATGGTCGAATAAGCCTCCATTAGCAGCAAAACAATAACCCAATCTATTATAAAAGTTTCGTCTAACATTAGTTAATATTTCTGGACTAATACTTCTCATTGAATCAAAGATCTTTTCTCTTAATTCTTGGAGAGAATTAGGCCTATCGTCTTCAATTCCATATAGTTTAGACTTGATATATCCCCACATAAAAAAATCACAAGGTGCAAGATCAGGTGATCTTGCAGGCCAAAAAATATCTCCGTGACCACAAATCAATGACGATATGACCATATGACAATTACCACTGAGATATTCACTGACGATGCGATAATTATATGCAGGAGAACCATCGTGTTGAAACCATATGGAATCGAAAGGTATTGGTAAATTACGAAGGGCTGGGACAATTTGATTTTGCAGAAGTTCTAACTATTTCCGCCCAGTCAACATACCGTCTATAAAAAATGGACCAATGACATGATTCCCTATTATGCCTCCCCAAACATTTACTTTTCGAGGACGCTTTGTACGAGCGACATAAATCTGACGAGGATTTCCTCGACACCAATACCGAGCATTCATTGAATTGTGACGGCCATGCAACGAAAACGTACATTCATCGGTGAACAAAACGTTCTCTAAAAAATGTTCATCTTGATGTGACATTTCCATCGCACTTTGACAAAATTCTCAACGTCTATAATAATCCCCAGGGAATTGTTCGTTGGATTTATGAAGTTTATAGGGACGGTATCCATGTCTTTTCAAAATTTTACCTACTCTAAATCTTGAAATTTCATATTGTTCTCCGAGACGAGATGTTGATTGGGTAGGATTTTGCTCAATATGGCACAAATCAAAGTGTTCCTTAGTTTCAAATCCTCCTTTACCAAAAAAAGGATTTACCTCCTTTCGTCTACGAACTCCTCTTGGAGCGAACACTGATCCATAAGTAAAAAAAATTACGGACAATAGACTGAATTGTTGATCGTGCTGGAGCCGGCCTATTTGGAAACATATTTACAAATTGTTGTCTAATCATGTTGTCTGATAATCCATTCACATGCCAGACAACAATTTGCACTTTTTCCTCGACCGTTAAAACCATTTTTACGAATTGTTTTTTCAATAAAAAGTTTCTGTTTATTGTGCAAAAATACTTCTCGATATGTTATTATTTAATGGCTGAAGGCTTGATGATTTGGTTAGCTGTAAAGCAGGCAGCTGTTCGCGCGCATCCATTCCAATGTTGTCAATTGTTTTGAAAATTATTACCTGTACAGAGGAATTGATATTAACACTGAGAATTTAATGATGGATTTGACATTAAACAGTCTTCACCGGATTATTTTGCATTCTTTGCATAAGAATAAATTGTAAATAATGAATTTTTCAAAAACTTGTTACCTAATATGTATCATATTTTTTATTATTTTTTGATTGAATAAAACAAAAATTTTATCCTTGGTGTGAATTGAAGCCCAACCTTCCTGTCAATAGACCACGTCTCTAACTATTACACCAATTCCACATACATTAATTGTTTTCGAACTGAACATACCTACCTTTAGTTTAGTCAAATATTTCAGTTGAGTTATTTTTATTATTAACTAACTTAAAGATTTTTAATTTAAAATCGCTACTAATTAATGTTTTTTACTATAATATATCTTAATTTATTCAATCATTTATTCTAACATCAGAAATTATTAAAATAAAATATTTTCGAGGTCATCCGTAATTATGACTGAAGTCAAATAGCCACGTCTAAAACTAGTTTATCTCGTACTATCTCACAACTTAATCTATCTTCTATCCTTTCCGCTATTTTGCCGGGTGGTAAGACACTTATCACTGTATGTTTACAGGAAAATAATGATAGTGACAATGATTTTCTAGAAAATACTGATGTGCTAGTAAATGGAAACGTTAATCATGTCGACCGAGGTTTAAATTTTAGGAGACATTTCATTTAACAATGTTTTGCATGAGAATGAGAATACATTATTGAATACTTATATTATGTTAAATTTTTTTTATTTTATTTGTCAAAATGTATTTCTATATATTTTAATTTAAAATAAATGGGGGTTATACTATACTCAGACAATTGAAGCAATATATCTTTACTGAGTAGTTCAAGGTGTTACCCTCCTTTTAAACAAGTGTTTATTCCTTTCATAAAACATTTCCTTATAAAAAAAAATTAATTTAAACATTTAAAATATTATTATTCTTTATTTATAAATATAATTATAAACCTTTTGATGAGTAAAGTAAATAAATACCTAATACAAAAAATAATCATTAAGTAACAAATTATACAAAATTATTATAAAACTAAAAAATGGAATAATATCGGACTTTATAAATATCAAATAATATAATAACCACTTTACAACCACCATAATATACATTAAAAACAAAATCACCAAAAAAATATTCACAACTAGTATTTACATTTAGAATTTTTAACAGGTTTCAATTTAATACTTCTTGTTTTCTTTTACGGTGCCTTCCTCTTGTTCTGTTTCCTTGGGGCTTCCATCTCTGGACTACTTTTACAGCTTGATTATCTGGCATTCTTTTTAGGTGACCAAGCCAGTTTAGTCTTTGCGACTTTACAAATCTAACAATATCTGCGCTCTGCATTTTATTTTAATTCTCCACGAACCATCACTGCATTGGGTTGGTCCAAATATCTTCCTTAGTATTTTGCGCTCACATATTCTCAGTTGATTTTCATCAGTGGTTGAGAGGGTCCACGTTTCACATCCATATGTGACCACTGGTCTAATTACTGTTTTGTAGATTCTAAGCTTAGACTCACGATTCAGTAACTTACTTTTCAATAAGTCTTTGTATGCATAAAAGCACTTATTACCGCTAAGAATCCGTGCTTGTATTTCTTGACTGATGTTGTTGTTGTCATTTATTAGTGAGCCTAGGTAGGAAAAAGTGGAGGCATATTTGTAGGTATGGTTGTCTACCTTCAGATTCTCATGTTGATTCAATTTCGTGCACTCCATATATTTTGTTTTGCTTTCATTTATATTTAGACCAAACTTCTGGCAGCTTCTCGTTTATTATGGCAACATCAACCGTAGATGCGCATATTTGCATTGATCTTGTATTAATACAGCCGTTTATATCCAGTTTTCTAACAACAGCTTCTAAAGTTAGATTAAAAAGTGTTGTTGATAAGGCATCACCTTGTCTAACTCCATTTTTAATATCAAAGGCATGCTTTATATCTCCATCTATTCTTACCATAGCTTTGGAACCCTCCAGAGCCATTCGTATAAGTTTAACCAACTTATTGGGTATCCCTAACATAGAAAGTTGCTTTAACATCTTTTGTCGATCTACTCCATCAAACGCCTGTTTGAAATCGATATACAAGTTGTAAATAGGTATGTTATATTCAACACATTTTTCATGTATACCTCTTAACATATGTATTTGGTCTATAGTTGACCTCTTTGGTCTGAAGCCACATTGGTATTCACCAATCATCTCCTCCGAAAACGATTCCAGGCGGCTGTATATAATTCCTGATAATTTAATTTAATACATTAAGTACAAATAGGAATAGTTATATGTAAATGATTGTTTTAAAAATCCATAAATATAGATTACCATTAACCTTTCACATAATCCAAACCTTTTTTGGCAAAGGTTTTTATTTGCAATTATAATACTGCCCCTATAATCCTCTGCCCCATTAGTAGTAGTGGTGTTTGTTAAAATTGTTATTATTGTTACAAATTGCTATGAGTACATTTAAGATTACTGACAATTTGAAGCACATTGACATATTCTATAGGAACAACAGGTGTCATATTACAATTATTACTTTAAACTATTATTAAATGCACAGTTAAGATTTCTCAAAATTATCATACATAACAACATCATACTTACATAACAACTCTTTATTTTCTTATTTTGAACTGGAAAAGCAATGAAGGAGTCAGATACTTCTGATGTTACAGTAATTAAACTTGTATGTCGTTCTAGCTGGTGGGCCTCCTTTTGTCTTACAATGATACTATGAATATATAGTAGATTTACCTCTTTAAAATACTTCTGTGCTGTCCCAAGGACAGTCGATGCTTACATATATGTCGGAAATAGCACCTTGCACAAACTCCAGCACTACATCAGGCTTTGGCTATTTCAAAGGGCCACCACCTGTAGCCAACATGATGTTGTTTCTCTGCATTTTCTACGAAAAAAAATTTTGCTTAAATAAATAAAAGTATATTACCTCTGTTTCAATTTGTTTTACAATTTTCGTAGCTGTTCTGAAGTCCTTAATATACCTACCTGGGGCTGGCAGTTATATATGCTTGTAATGTACTCCCAAGCCTTCTTTTTTCATTAAGGAAGCACCGTCTTTGTGTTCTTTTATTCTTTACAGTATTATTTTCCTTTACCAGCTGGATTAAAAACACCTTTTTGTTGAATACACTGCATATTTAGTACAATGTCCGCTTATCTAGAAATCCACATAATGGAAATTTATTCCCTCGAATGCATATTTTTTATAATATATTACATACCTTAAAATAATTGATTAAAAATTAATTTTTTTTTAATACACAGCATGCCTCTTATCCAATAAAGCTAAATTTGGCGCTCAAAATATTTAAATAAAGTTTAGTGACAATGATAATAATTGACAGAATCTTCTTTTTATTCGATGTCATTAATCAGATTTATTTAAAATTCCTAATTTTCGTGCTTGAGATCA